>NW_024735334.1:0-38029 GCF_018991925.1 Homarus americanus | reverse complement strand
CAGTGCCATGACCAGGGGTTGACGGCCGGGCCACTCGTTTTGCCTATGACCAGGGGTGTGAGGGCCGGGCATACCTTCAGTGCCATGACCAGGGGTGTGAGGCAGAGCCTTTCAGTGTCATTAACCTGGTTGTGAGGATGGGCAACCCATGCCATGAAACAGGGGTTTGATGGGGCACCCATACAGTGCATTGAAAAAGGTGTGTGGTCCAGGCACCCCATGACAGGATGTGGGCCAGGCACCTCCTTGAACCGGGGTATCAGGCAGACACCCTCCTTCCATGACCACGGGGTGCTGAAGAACCGGGCACCCCTATAATTGACATGAGCCGGGTTTTGAGGCAGGGCACCCCTACAGTGTTATGAACCCGGGGTGTGAGGGCCAGGCACCTCTTCACATGACCAGAGGTGTAGGGCCAGGCACCCATTAGCACCATGACCCGGGGTGTGGCAGACCCTCCAATACTGATCCAAGATGTGATGGCAGGCACCCTTCAGTGAAATCACCGGGGTGTGAGAGCTGGGCACCTTCAGTGACATGACCCGGGATGGGGCCGGGCACCCTTTCAGTGACATGACCCAGGGGTGTGAGGGCCAGGCACCCTCAGAACCAGGGTGTGAGGGCCGAGGTTATGCCCTGCACCAGGGTGCGAGGCAGGAGCACCTTCAGTATGACCAGGGTTTGAGGGCCGGACACCCCCTTGGTGACATGACTTGGGTGTGAGGTCAGGCACACCTCACCATGACGGGGTGTGAGTTCAGGCACACAACCAGTGCCATGAATCAGGGGTGGAGGGGCGGGCACCCCTTCCACTATGATCAGGGTGTAGGGCAGGGGCTCATTTCAGTGCTTAGAATCAGGGTGTGAGGGCCAGGCACTCAGCACCCTTGAGTGTGAGACAGTGAACCGCTGCAACCCCATGTCCAGGGGTGTGAAACCAGGCACCCCTTCAGTGACATGACCGGGTTGAGGCCGGGCACCCTTTTCAGTGCATGAATCCAGGGTGTGAAGGTCAGGCACCCCTACAGTGCTGTGAACCGGGGTGTGAGGCCAGGCAACCCTTCAGTGTGCCACCATGACCCGGGGTGTGAGAGCCAGGCAACTGCAGTGCCATGACCCGGGGTGTGAGGCCGGGCACCCTAGTGACATGGCCAGGGGTTATTGGGCGGGCACCCTCCAGCACCATGACCCGGGTGTGAGGCCGGGCACCTTCAGTGCCATGAACCGGGTGTGAGGCCAGGCACCCCTTTCAGTGACATGACCCGGGGTGTGAGGGCAGGCACCCCTCTAGCCATGACCCGGGGTGTGAGGTCAGGGAACAGCTTCAACCCATGACCCGTGGGGTGAGGGCCAGGTACCTTTAGATCCATGACCCGGCAGTGTGAGACGCACCTTCAGTGCCATGACCGGGGTGTGAGAGCCGGGCACCTACAGTGCTGTGAACCGGGGTGTGAGGACCAGGAACCACTTCAACCCCATGACCCAGGGTGAGGTCCAGGCATCCCTTTAGATCCGTGACCCGGGGTGTGAGGCCGTGCACCTCTTCAGTGACATGACCGGGACGTCAGGGCGGGCAACCCTTCAGTGCCATGAACCGGGATGTGAGGGCGGGTACCCCTTTAGTGCCATGATACGGGGTGTGAGGGCCGGGCACCCCTTCACATGACACGGGGTGTGAGAGGCCAGGCACCTTTTAGTGCCATGACCGGGGAGTATGAGGGCCAGGCACGCCTTCAGAGCTATGACCCGGGGTGTAGGACTGGGCACCCCTTCAGTGTCGTGAACCGGGGTGTGACGGCCGGGCACCCCTTCAGTGCCATGAACAGGGTGTGAGGACAGGCACCCTTCAATGATATGACCCGGGGTGAGGCGGGCACTCGTTCAGCTCTCTGACCACGGGTGTGAGGGCCGGGCTAACTTCAGTGCCATGACCCGGGGTGTGAGGGCCGGTCACTCCTTCAGTGCCATGACCCGGGGTGTGAGGCCGTTCCCTCCTTCAGCGCCATGACCCGGGGGTGAGGGCCGGGCACTCGTTTAGCTCTATGACCAGGGGTGTGAGGGCGGGCATACCTTCAGTGCCATTGCCAGGGGTGTGACGGTCGGGAATTCAGTGCCATGACCCGGGGTGTGAGGCCAGGCACCCCTTCAGTGACATGAACCAGGGCGTCAGGGCCGGACACCCCTTCAGTGCCATGAGCCGGGGTGTGAGGGCCGGGCACCCCTTAAGTGCCATGAAATGGGGTGGAGGCCCAGGCACCCGACAGAGCTATGAACCAGGGTGTGAGGCCGGGCACCCCTTCAGGACCATGACCTGGAGTGTGAGGACTGGGCACCCCTTCAGTGTCGTGAACCGGGGTGTGACGGCCGGGCACCCCTTCAGTGCCATGAACAGGGGTGTGAGGGCCGGGCACCTTTAGTGACTTGACCCGGGGTGTGAGGGCCGGGCACCCTTCAGGACCATGACCCGGTTTGTGAAGACTGGGCACCCCTTCAGTACGTGAACCGGGGTGTGACGGAGCACCTTCAGTGCCATGAACAGGGGTGTGAGGGCCGGGCACCCCTTCAGGACCATGACCCGGGGTGTGAAGACCTGGCACCCCTTCAGTGCCATGACCCGGGGTGTGAGGGCCCGCTCCCCTTCAGTGCCATGAATCGGTGTGTGATCGCCGGGCACCCCTTCAGTGCCATGACCCAGGGGTGTGAGGGTCGGGAACCGCTTCAACCCATGACCCTTAGGGTGAGGGCCGAGGCACCCCTTTAGATCCATGACCGGCGGTGTGAGGGCGCTCACCCCTTCAGTATGACCCGGGGTGTGAGGCCGAGCACCCCTTCAGTGTCATGAACCGGAGGTTGTGAGGGCCAGGCACCTTTTAGTGCCATGAATCGGGGTGTGAAGGTCAGGCACCCCTACAGTGCTGTGAACCGGGGTGTGAGGACCAGGAACGCTTCAACCCCTATGACCCAGGGTGTGAGGTCAGGGCATCCCTTTAGATCTGTGACCCGGGGTGTGAGGCCGTGCACCTCTTCAGTAACATGACCGGGACGTCAGGGCGGGCAACCCTTCAGTCCATGAGCCGGGATGAGGCCGGGTACCCCTTTTAGTGCCATGATACGGTGTGAGGGCCGGGCACCCTTCACATGACGCGGGGTGTGAGGCGAGGGCACCTTTTAGTGCCATAACCCGGGGTATGAGGCCAGGCACGCCTTTAGAGCTATGACCCGGGGTGAGACTGGGCACCCCTTCAGTGCCATGAACAGGGTTGTGAGGACAGGCACCCCTTCAATGATATGACCGGGGTGAGGCCGGGCACTCGTTAGCTCTCTGACCACGGGTGTGAGGCCGGGCACCCCTTCAGTGTCATGAACCGGGGTGTGACGGCCGGGCTCCCCTTCAGTGCCATGACCCGGGGTGTGAGGGCCGGGCATCCCTTCAGTGACATGACCTGGGGTGTGAGGGCCGGGCAACCTTTCAGTGTCATTAACCTGGTTGTGAGGGATGGGCACCCTTAAATGCCATGAAACGGGGTTTGAGTGCCGGGCACCCATACAGTGAGTTGAAAAAAGGGTGTGTGGTCCGGGCACCCCTTCACTTGACCCGGGGTGTCAGGGCCGGGCACCCCTTCACTTGACCCGGGGTGTCAAGGCCGGGCACCCCTCCAACACCATGACCCGGGGTGTGAGCGCCGGGCACCCCATAATTGACATGAGCCGGGGTTTGGGGGCAGGGCACCCCTACAGTGTTATGAACCGGGGTGTGAGGGCCGGGCACCTCTTCACATGACCCGGGGTGTAAGGGCCAGACACCCCATTAGCACCATGACCCGGGGTGTGAGGGCGGGGCACCCCTTCAGTACCATGACCCGGGGTGTGATGGCCAGGCACCCCTTCAGTGAAATCACCGGGGGTGTGAGAGCTGGGCACCCCTTCATTGACATGACCCGGGATGAGGGCCGGGCACCCTTTCAGTGACATGACCCGGGGTGTGAGGGCCGGGCACCCCTCCAGAACCATGACCCGGGGTGTGAGGGCCGGGAACCCCTTCAGTGCCATGACCCGGGGTGTGAGGGCCGGGCACCCCTTCAGTGACATGACCCGGGGTTTGAGGGCCGGACACCCTTTCAGTGACATAACCCCGGGTGTGAGGTTCGGGCACACCTCCAGCACCATTACCCGGGGTGTGAGCCGTGAACAGCTGCAACCCCATGTCCTGGGGTGTGAGGCAGGGCACCTTAGTATGACCCGGGGTGTGAGGGACAGGAACCCCTCAGACACCATGACCCGGGGTTTGGGGCGGGACCTTTCAGTGCCATGAATCGGGGTGGGAAAGCGGGCATCCCTTCAGCACCATGACCGGGTGTGAGGGCCAGGCACCTGCAGTGCCATGACCCGGGGTGTGAGGCCAGGCAACCCTGCAGTGCCATGACCGGGGTGTGAGGGCGGGCACCCCTTCAGTGCCATGAACCGGGGTGTGAGGGCCGGGCACCCTTTCAGTGACATGACCCGGGGTGTGAGGGCCGGGCACCCCTCAGCACCATGACCGGGGTGTGAGGGTCGGGAACCGCTTCAACGCATGACCCGTGGGGTGAGGCCGAGCACCCCTTTAGATCCATGACCGGCGGTGTGAGGGCCGCCCACCTTCAGTGCCATGACCCGGGGTGTGAGCCGGGCACCCCTTCAGTGTCATGAACCGGGGTTGTGAGGACCGGGCACCCTTTTAGTGCCATGAATCCCGGGGTGTGAAGGTCAGGCACCCTTACAGTGCTGTGAACCGGGGTGTGAGGACCAGGAACGCTTCAACCCCATGACCCAGGGTGTGAGGTCGGGCATCCCTTTTGATCCGTGACCCGGGGTGTGAGGGCGTGCACCTCTTCAGTGACATGACCGGGGCGTCAGGGCGGGCAACCCTTCAGTGCCATGAGCGGGATGTGAGGCCGGTGCCCTTTAGTGCCATGATGCGGGGTGTGAGGGCCGGGCCCCTTCACATGACACGGGGTGTGAGCCCGAGCACCCCTTTAGTGACTTGACCGGGGTGTGAGGCCGGGCACCCCTTCAGGACCATGACCCGGTTTGTGAAGACGGAACCTTCAGTGTCGTGAACCGGGTGTGACGGCGGAGCACCTTCAGTGCCATGAACAGGGGTGTGAGGCGGGCTCCCCTTCAGTGCCATGAATCGGGTGTGTGATCGCCGGGCACCCCTTCAGTGCCATGACCCGAGGTGTGAGGGCGGGCACCCCTCAGCACCATGACCGGGGGTGTGAGGTCGGGAACACTTCCCCCATGACCCGTAGGGTGAGGGCGGGCACCCCTTTAGATCCATAACCGGCGGTGTGAGGGCGCGCACCCCTTCAGTGCCATGACCCGGGGTGTGAGGGCCGGGCACCCCTTCAGTGTCATGAACCGGGGTTGTGAGGGCGGGCACCCTTTCAGTGCCATGAATCGGGGTGTGAAGGCGAGCACCCCTACAGTGCTGTGAACCGGGGTGTGAAGACCAGGAACGCTTCAACCCCATGACCCAGGGTGTGAGTCCGGGCATCCCTTTAGATCCGTGACCCGGGGGTGAGGCCGTGCACCTCTTCAGTGACATGACCGGGACGTCAGGGCGGAGCAACCCTTCAGTGCCATGAGCCGGGATGTGAGGGCCGGGTACCCCTTTAGTGCCATGATAGGGGTGGAGGGCCGGGCACCCCTTCACATGACAGGGGTGTGAGGCGGGCACCTTTTTCAGTGCCATGACCCGGGGTATGAGGGCCAGGCACGCCTTCAGAGCTATGACCCGGGTGTTAGGGCCGGGCATTTTTCAGTGATATGACCCGGGGTGAGGCCGGGCACCTTCAATGATATGACCGGGGGTGAGGCCGGGCACTTCTTTAGCTGTATGACCAGGGGTGTGAGGGCCGGGCACCCTTCAGTGACTGCAGGGTGTGACGGCCGGCACCCCTTCAGTGCCATGAACAGGGGTGTGAGGGCCAGGCACCACTTTAAGTGACATGACCGGGGTGTGAGGGCCGTGCACCTCTTCGGTGACCATGACCGGGACGTCAGGGCCGGAGCAACCCTTCAGTGCCATGGCCGGGATGTGAGGGCCGGGTACCCCTTTAGTGCCATGATACGGGGTGTGAGGCGGGCACCCTTCACATGACCGGTATGAGGCCGGGCACGCCTTCAGAGCACCTGACCCGGGGTGTTAGGGCGGGCATTTTCAGTGATATGACCGGGGGTGAAGGCGGGCACTCTCGTTTAGCTGTATGACCAGGGGTGTGAGGGCCGGGCACCCTTCAGTGACATGACCGGGGTGTGACGGCCAGGCACCCTTTCAGTGCCATGAACAGGGGTGTGAGGGCCGGGCACCGCTTTAGTGACATGACACAGGGTGAGGCCAGGCACCCCTTCAGGACCATGACCGGAGTGTGAGGACTGGGCACCCCTTCAGTGTCGTGAACCCGGGTGTGACGGCCGGGCACCCCTTCAGTGCCATGAACAGGGTGTGAGGGCGGGCACCTTGGCCGGGGTGTGAGGGCGGGCACCCATTCAGGACCATGACCCGGGGTGTGAAGACCGGGCACCCCTTCAGTGTCGTGAACCGGGGTGTGACGGCCGGGCACCCTTCAGTGCCATGAACAGGGTGTGAGGGCCGGGCACCCCTTTAGTGATTTGACCCGAGGTGTGAGGGCGGGCACCCCTTCAGGACCATGACCCAGGGTGTGAGAGCCAGGCACCCCTTCAGTGCCATGACCGGGGTGTGAGGTCGGGCACCCCTTCAGTGCCATGAATCGGTGTGTGATGGCGGGCACCCCTTCAGTGCCATGACCCGGGGTGTGAGCCGGGCACCCCTTCAGTGACATGACCCGTGAGGGTGGGCTGGGCACCCCTTAGATCCATGACCGGCGGTGTGAGGGCCGCTCACCCCTTCAGTGCCATGACCCGGGGTGTGAGGGCCGTGCACCCTTTCAGTGCCATGACCCGGGGTGTGAGGGGCACCCATTCAGTGTCATGAAACGGGGTGTGAGGCCGGGCACCCTTCAGTGCGATGAACCGGGGTGTGAAGGCCAGGCACCTTACAGTGCTGTGAACGGGGTGTGAGGGCCGGGCACCTTCAGTGCCATGAATAGGGGTGTGAGGGCGGGCACCCCTTCAGTAACATGACCCGGGTGTGAGGGCTGCACCCCTTTGGGTCCATGACTGGAGGGCCGTGAACCCCTTCAGTGACATGACCCGGGGTGTGAGGGCCGGGCACCTTTAGTGACATGACCGGGGTGTGAGGCCAGGCACCCTCCAGCACCATGACCCAGAGTGTGAGGGCCAGGCACCCCTTCAGTGTGAACCGGGGTGTGGCGGCACCCTTTCAGTGCCATGAATCGGGGTGAAGGCCGGGTACCCTACAGTGCTGTAGAATCGTGTGAGGGCCGGTCACCCTTCAGTGCCATGAATAAGGGTGTGACGGCCGGGCAAACCTTCAGTGACATGACCCGGGCTTCAGGGCCGGGCAACCTTCAGTGCCATGAGCCGGGATGTGAGGGCGGGCACCCCTTAGTGCCATGAAACGGGGTGTGAGGGCGGGGCACCCCTACAGAGCTATGAACAAGAGTGTGAGGCGGCACCCTTTTCAGTGCCATGACCGGTATGAGGCCGGGCACGCTTCAGTGCCATGAGCCGGGGTGTGAGGGCCGGCATTTTTTCAGTGATATGACCCTGGGTGAGGGACGGGCACCCCTTCAGTGATATGACCCAGGGCGTCAGGGCCGGACACCCCTTCAGTGCCATGAGCCGGGGTGTGAGGGCCACCCCTTATGCCATGAAATGGGGTGGGAGGCCCGGCACCGACAGAGCTATGAACCAGGGTGTGAGGGCTGCACCTATTCAGTGCCATGACCCGGGGTGTGAGGGCCGGGCACCCTTTCAGTGCCATGAATCGGGGTGTGATGGCCGGCACCCCTTCAGCTCCATGACCCGTGGTGTGAGGACAGGGAACCGCTTCAACCCCATTACCGGGTGTTAGGGCAGGCACCCCTTTGGTCCATGACCCTGGGTGTGAGGGCGTCAGCACCTTCAGTGACATGACCCGGTGTGTGAGGGAAGGCACCTTTTCAGTGCTATGACCTGGGGTGTGAGGGCTGGGAACCACTTCAGTGCCATGACCTGGGGTGTGAGGGCCGGCACCCCTTCAATGACATGACCCGGGGTTTGAGGGCCGACACCCTTTCAGTGACATGACCGGGGTGTGAGGTTCGGGCACACCTCCAGCACCATGACCCGGGGTGTGAGGTTCGGGCACACATTCAGTGCCATGACCCCGATGAGGGCCGGGCACCGTTTCAGTAACATGACCCGGGTGCGAGGGGCCGGCACCCCTCCAGCACCATGACCGGGGTGTGAGCGCCGGGCACCCCATAAGTGACATGAGCCGGGTGTGGTGGCAGGGCACCCTACAGTGTTATGAATCGGGGTGTGGCAGGGCGGGCACCCTTCAGTACCATGACCCGGGGTGTGAGGGCCAGGCACCCCTTCAGTGAAATCACCGGGGGTGTGAGAGCTGGGCACCCTTCATTGACATAACCTGGGATGAGGGCGGAAACCCTTCAGTGTAGTCATGACCCGGGTGTGAAGGCGGGCACCTCCAGCACCATGACACCGGGGTGTGAGGGCCGGGAACCACTTAGTGCCATGACCCGGGTGAGGGCAGGCACCCCTTCAATGACATGACCGGGGTTTGAGGGCCGGACACCTTTCAGTGACATGACCCGGGTGTGAGGTTCGGGCACACCTCCAGCACCATGACACGGGTGTGAGGTCCGGGCACACCTTATGCCATGACCGGGGTGTGAGGGCCGGCACCCCTTCAGCACCATGATCCACTGTTTAGGGCGGGCGGGATTTCAGTGCCAGAACCGGGGTGTGAGGGCAGCGCACCATCAGCACCATGACCCGGGGTGTGAGGGCCAGGCACCCCTGCAGTGCCATGACCCTGGGTGTGAGGGACGGGCACCCTCCACCACCATGACCCGGGTGTGAAAGCCGGGAACCCCTTCAGCACCATGACCCTGGGTGTGAGGGCCAGGCACCCCTTCAGTGCCATGACCCGGGTTGTGAGTGCCAGGCACCCATACAGTGCTTTGAAAAAGGGTGTGTGGTCCGGGCACCCCTTCACTTGACCCGGAGTGTCAGGGCCGGGCACCCCTCCAGCACCATGACCCGGGGTGTAAGCGCCGGGCACCCCATAAGTGACATGAGCCGGGGTGTGGGGGCAGGGCACCCCTACAGTGTTATGAACCGGGGTGTGAGGGCCGGGCACCCCTTCACACTTTTCCGGTGTGTAAGGGCCGGGCACCCCATTAGCACCATGACCCGGGGTGTGAGGGCGGGGCACCCCTTCAGTACCAACACCCGGGGTGTGAGGGCCAGGCACCCGTTCAGTGGAAATCACCGGGGTGTGAGCTGGGCACCTTCATTGACCTGCTTGGGATGAGGGACGGGCACCCTTTCAGTGACTGACCCGGGGTGTGAGGGCCGTGCACCCTTTAAGTGCCATGACCCGGGGTGTGAGGGCCGGGGACCCTTTCAGTGTCATGACCCGGGGTGTGAGGGCCGGGCACCCCTCCAGCACAATGAACCGGGGTGTGAGGGCCGGGAACCCCTTCAGTGTCATGACCCGGGGTGTGAGGGCCGGGCACCCCTCCAGCACCATGACCCGGGGTGTGAGGGCCGGGAACCCCTTCAGTGCCATGGCCCGGGGTGTGAGGGCCGGGCACCCCTTCAATGACATGACCCGGGGTTTGAGGGCCGGACACCCTTTCAGTGACATGACCCGGGGTGTGAGGTTCGGGCACACCTCCAGCACCATGACCCGGGGTGTGAGGTTCGGGCACACCTTCAGTGCCATGAACGGGGTGTGAGGGCCGGGCACCCCTTCAGCACCATGATCCAGAGTGTTAGGGCCGGGCTCGATTTCAGTGCCAAGAACCGGGGTGTGAGGGCCGGGCACCCCAACAGCAACATAACCCGGGGTGTGAGGTTCGGGCGAACCTCCAGCACCATGATCCGGGGTGTGAAGTTCGAGCACACCTTCAATTACATGACCCTGGGTGTGAGGGCCGGGCACCCCTTTAGAGACATGACCCGGGGTGTGAAAGCCGGGCACCCCTCAGACACCATGACCCGGAGTTTGAGGGTTGGGGACCTTTTCAGTGCCATGAATCCGGGTGTGAAAGCCTAGCATCCCTTCAGCACCATGACCCGGGGTGTGAGGGCCAGGCACCCCTGCAGTGCCTTGACCCGGGGTGTGAGGGATGGACACACCTCCAGCACCATGACCCGGGGTGTGAGGGCTGGGAACCGTTTCAACCCCATGACCCGTGGTGTGAGGGCTGGGCACCCCTTTAGGTCCATGACCTGGGGTGTGAGGGCCGTGCACCCCGTCAGTGCCATGACCCGGGGTGTGAGGGCCCGGCACCCTTTCAGTGCCATGAAACGGGGTGTGAGGTCCGGGCACCCCTACAATGCTGCGAACTGGGGTGTGAGGGCCGGGCACCCCTTCACATAACCCGGGGTGTGAGGGTCCGGCACCACTTCAGTGAAATGAATCGGGGTGTGGGGCCGGGCACCCCTTCAGTGCCATGACCCGGGGTGTGAGGGTCGGGAACCCCTTCAGTGACATGACCTGGGGTGTGATGGCCGGGCACCCCTTCAGTGACATGACCCGGGGTGTGAGGGCCGGGAACCGCTTCAACCCCATGACCTGTGGTGTGAGGGCCGGGCACCCCTTTAGTTCCATGACCCGGGGTGTGAGGGCCGTTCACCCCTTCAGTTCCACGACCCGGGGTGTGAGGGCCGGGCACCCCTTCAGTGTCATGAACCGGGGTGTGAGTGCCGGACTCCCTTTCAGTGCCATGAAACGGGGTGTGAGGGCCGGGCACCCCAACAGTGCTGCAAACCGGGGTGTGAGGGCCGAGCACCCCTGCACATGACCCGTTGTGTGAGGGTCGGGCACCCCTTCAGCGCCATGACCCAGAGTGTTAGGGCCGGGCTCGATTTCAGTGCCAAGATTCGGGGTGTGAGGGCCGGGCACCCCATCAGCACCATGACCCGGGGTGTGATGGCCGGGAACCGCTTCAACCCCATGCCCAGGGGTGTGAGGGCCGGGCACCCCTTCAGTGACATGACCTGGGGTGTGAGGGCCAGACACCCCTCCAGCATCCATGACCCGGGGTGTGAGGGCCGGGAACCGCTTCAACCCCAAGACCCGTGGTGTGAGGGCCGGGCACCCCTTCAGTGCCATGACCCGGGGTGTGAGGGCCGTTCACCCCTTCAGTTCCATGAAACGGGGTTTGAGGGCCGGGCACCCCTACAGTGCTGCAAACTGGGGTGTGAGGGCCGGGCACCCCTTCACATGGCCCGGGGTGTGAGGGTCAGGCACCCCTTCAGTGCCATGACCCGGGGTGTGAGGGCCGGGCACCGCTTCAGTGACATGACCTGGGGTGTGAGGGCCGGGCACCCTTTCAGTGACATGACCCGGGGTGTGAGGGCCTGGCACCCCTCAGCACCATGACCCAGGGTGTGAGGGGCCGGGGTCACTTCAACCCATGACCCGGGGGGTGTGAGGCCAGGCACCTTGCTCCGCCGAGCCGGGGTGTGAGGGCCAGTCACCCCTCGAGCACCATGACCCGGAGTGTGAGGGCCGGGCACCCCTTCAGTGTCATGAACCGGGGTGTGAGGGCCGGGCACCCCTACAGTGCTGCGAACCGGGGTGTGAGGGCCAGGCACCCCTTCACATGACCCGGGGTGTCAGGGTCCGGCACCCCTTCAGCGCCATGAATCGGGGTGTGAGGGTCGGGCACCCTCTTCAGCACCATGAACCTGGGTGTCAGGGCCGGGCTCGATTTCAGTGCCATGAATCTGGGTGTGAGGCCCTGGCGCGATTTCAGTGCCATGATTCGGGGTGTGAGGGTCGGGCACCTCATTAGCACCATGACCTGTGGTGTAAGAGCCGGGAACCACTTCAACCCCATGACCCGGGGTGTAAGGGGCGGGCAACCCTTTAGGTCCATGACCCGGGGTGTGAGGGCCACGCACCCCTTTAGTGACATGACCCGGGGTGTGAGGGACGGGCACACCTTTAGTGACATGACCCGGGGTATGAGGGCCGGGCACCCCTCTAGCACCATGACCCAGAGTGTGAGGGCCGGGCACCCCTTCAGTGAAATGAATCGGGGTGTGAGGGCCGGACACCCCTTCAGTGAAATGAATCGGGGTGTGAGGGCCAGGCTCCTTCATCACCATGACCCAGAGTGTTAGGGCGGGACCGCTTCAACCCCCATGACCTGGGGTGTAAGGGCAGAGCATCCCTTTAGTGACATGACCCGGGGTGTGAGATGGCACTCAGTGCGCCATGAATAGGGGTGTGAAAGCAGGGGCACCCCTTCAGCACCATGACCCGGGGTGTGAGGGCAGGCACCCCTTCAATACATGACCGGGGTGTGATGGCCGTGCACCTTCAGTGACATGACCTGGGGTGTGGGGCAGGGCACCCTTTAGAGAATAAATATTCCGGTGTGAGGGCCGAGAGGAACCGCTAACCCATGACCCGTGGTGTGAGGCGGGCACCCGCTAGGTCCATGACCGGTGTGAGGCCGTGCACTTTACTCAGTGCCATGACCCTGGGTGTGAGGCCAGGCACCTTCAGTGTCATGGGAAGCAGGGTGTGTGGTCAGGCACCCTTTCAGTGTGATGTAACGGAGTGTGAAGGCCAGGCACCCTACAGTGCTGCGAACCGGGGGTGTGAGGGGCCGGGCACCTGCACATGACCCGTGGTGTGAGGTAGGGCACCCCTTCAGTGCCATGAATCAGGGGTGTGAAGGCAGGCACCCCTACAGTGCTGTGAACCGGGGTGTGAGGTCAGGCACCTCACATCAGCACCATGACCCATGGTGTGAGGCCAGGAACACTTCAACTCCGCAGACCAGGGTATGAGGGCCGGGCACCGCTGGTCCATGACCCCGGCGTGTGAGACCGTGCACTCTTCAGTGAAATGACCCAGGAGATGTGAGGGCTGGGCACCTTTAGTGACATGACCCTGGGTGTGAGAGACCGGGCACCCTCAGCATCATGACCCGGAGTGTGAGCCAGGCACCCCTTCAGTGCCATGAACCGGGTTGTGAGGCCGGGCACCCTTAGGTCTATGATCAAGGGTGTGAGGGGCGACGTACTGATGCCATCGCCAGGGGTGTGACGGCCGGTCACCCTTCAGTGCCATGACCCGGGGTGTGAGGGCAGGCACCTTCATGACGCATGAACCGGGGCGTCAGGGGTGGACACCCCCTTGGTGCCATGAGAGCAGGGGTGTGAGGCCAGAGCACCCTACAAAGCTATGAACCGAGGTGTGAGACCGGGCACCCCATCACATGACCCGGGGTGTGAGGGCACTTGCACCGCGGGTCTGTGACCAGGGTGTGAGGAGCCGGGCATACCTTCAGTCCCATCGCCAGGGAGTGGCGACGGCGGTCACGCTTCAGTGCCATGAATCGTGGTGTAGCGAGGGCCTGGCACATTCAGTGCCATGATTCCGGGGAGTGTGAGTGTGGGCACCTCATCAGCACAGCCTGACCCACGTGACAGGGCCGAGGAACCGCTTCAGCCCCATGACCCTGGGTGTGAGAGTCAGGCACCTCTTTTGGAGTCCACCGGCCTGGGTGTGAGCCATGCGCCCCTTTAGTGACATGACCCTGGGTGTGAGGGCCGGGCAGCCCCTTATCGACATGACCCGGGGTGTGAGGGCCAGGCACCAGTGTCATGAACCCGGAGTGTGAGGGCCGGGCACCTTTCAGTGCCATGAGCAGGGTGTGAGGGCCAGGCACTACTGTGCTGCAAACCGGGGGTGTGAGGGCCAGGCACCTTCACATGGCCGGGGGTGTGAGGGTCAGGCACCCCTTCAGTGCCAGGGCTCAGGGGTGTGAGGTCAGGCACCACTCAGTGACATGACCTGGGTGTGAGGCAGGCACCCCTTGATGTAAAACCAGCCGGGCGTGAGGCCAGGGGCACCCTCAGCACCGCGGCCAGGGTGTGAGGGCCAGAGAGCCACTTCAACCCCATGACCCGTGGTGTGAGGCCAGGCACCCTTTGGGTCCACTTGACCCGGGGTGTGTGGGCCGTGCACCCCTTCAGTGCCATGACCGGGGAGTGTGAGGATGGGCATCCCTTCAGTGTCATGAACCAGGGTGTGATTGCCTCATGAACCGGGGTGTGATTGCCGGACACCCTTTCAGTGCCATGACAGAGAGTAGAGGGCCAGGCACCCCTACAGTGCTGCGAACCGGGGTGTGAGGGCCGGATACCCCTTCAGCCCATTGTAGTGAGCACCATGAACTGACCAGTGTTAGTGCCGGCTCAGTGCCAAGAATCAGGGGTGTGAGGGCGGGCACCCCATCAGCACCATGACCCTGGGTGATGGCAGGGAACACTTCAACCCCATGCCCAGGGTGTGAGACGGGCACCCCTTCAGTGACATGACCTGGGGTGTGAGGGCCAGACACCCCTCAGCATCCACTGGGGTGTGAGGGCAGGAACTTCAACCCCATGACCCGTGGTGTGAGGCCGGGCACCCCTTCAGTGCCATGACCCGGGGTGTGAGGGCCGTTCACCTTCAGTTCCTCAAAACAGGTTTTAAGGGCGACACCCCCTACAGTACTGCAAACTGTAAAGGCCAGCACCCCCCGCCAGGGGTGTGAGGGTCAGGGACCCCTTCAGTGCCATGACCCGGGGTGTGAGGCCAGGCACCCCTTCAGTGACATGACCTGGGGTGTGAGCCGGGCACCCTTTCAGTGACAGGCCGGGTGTGAGGCCTGGCACCCTCCAGCACCATGACCCGTTGTGTCAGGGCCAGGAACCACTTCAACCCCATGACCGGGGTGTGAGGGCCGGGCACCCTTAGCTCCATGACCCGGGTGTGAGGGCCAGTCACCCCTCAGCACCATGACCCAGTGTGGGCCGGGCACCCTTCAGTGTCATGAACCGGGTGCCAGGGCATACACCTAGGAACCGGGGTGTGAGGGGCCAGGCACCCCTTCACATGACCCAGGGTGTCAGGGTCACCTGTCAGCACCATGACCCAGAGTGTGAGGGCCGGGCACCCCTTCAGTGCCATGACCCAGGGTGTGAGGCCCTGCACTCAGTAGTTCTATGACCAGGAGTGTGAGGCCGTGCACCCTTTAGTGACATGACCCGGGGTGTGAGGGGCCAGGCAACCCCACTGCGACATGACCCGGGGTGTGAGGGCCAAACACCCCTCAGCCATGACCCGGGTGTGAGGGCCGGGCACCCCCTCAGTGTCATGAAGCAGGGGTGTGAGGACCGCCACCCCTTCAGTGCCTGAACCGGGACGTCAGGGCCGGGCACCCCTTCAGTGCCATGAGCAGGTGTGAGGGCCAGGCACCTCTTTAGTGCCATGAAACGGGTGTGAGGCCGGGCACTAGAGCTGAACCAGGTGTGGGCAGGAACCTTTCAGTGCCATGACCCGGGTTTGAGGTGCGCTCATTTCAGTGCTGAATCCGGGGTGTGAGGCCGGGCACCCCTCCACACCATAACCCGGGGTATGAAGGCCAGGCACCTTCAGTGCTATGACCCGGGTGTGAGGGCCCGGCACCCTTTCAGTGCCATGATCGGGTGTGAGTGCGGGCACCTTCAGTGCCAGAGCCGGGGTGTAGTGCCGGGCACTAGTGCCATGAAACGGGGTGTGAGGCGGGCACTACAGTGCCATGATCCGGAGTGTGACAGCTGGGCACCCCTTCATGACAGGGTGTGAGGCCGGGCACCTTTTGCTGCCATGACCCGAGGTATGAGGGGCCGGGCTCATTCAGTGCCATGAATCAGGATGTGATGGCCAGGCACCCCTCCAGCACCATGACCCGGGGTATGGGGCCGGGCACCCCATCATCACCATGACCCGGGTGTGAGGGCAGCCCTTCAGTACCATGACTCGGGGTGTGAGGGCTAGGCACCCCTTCAGTGCCATGATCCAGAGTGTAACAGCTGGGCACCCTTCAGTGACATGACCACGGGGTGTGAGGGCCGGGCACCCTTTCCAGTGACATGACCCGGGTGTGAGGGCCGGGCACCCCTTTCAGTGACATGACCCGGGGTGTGAGGGCCGGGCACCTCCAGCACAATGACCCGGGGTTTGAGGCCAGTAACCCCATCAGCACCATGACTCGGGTGTGAGGGCTGGGAACTCCTTCAACCCCATGAACCGGGGTGTGAGGACAGGCACCCCTTCAGTGACATGACCGGGGTTTGATGGCTGGGCACCAGTGCCATGAATCAGGGGTCTAAGCCAAGCACCCTTCAGCACCATGACCAGGGTGTGAGGGACCAAGCACCCCTTCAGTGCCATGAGCCAGGGGTGTGAGGGCCAGGAACCCCTTCAGTGACATGACCTGGGGTGTAGGGCCAGGCACCCCTTCAGTGACATGACCAGGGTGTGAGGACGGGGACCGCTTCAACCCCATGACCGGGGTGTGAGGGACAGGCACCTTCAGTGCCATGACCGGGTGTGGACCAGCACCTTCAGTGACATGACCTGGGGTGTGAGAGACACCCTCCAGCATCCATGACCGGGTGGAGGGCCTCCCTTCCTGACCCATGAAGTGCCAGGGGCCCTTTCAGTGCCATGACCCGGGGTGTGGCGTTCACCCTTCAGTTCCATGAACAGGGTTTGAGGCGGGCACCCCAGTGCTGCAAACTGGGGTGTGAAGGCCGGGCACCTCCAGTGCCATGACCCGGGTGTGAGGGCAGGCACCCCTGTGTCATGAACCGGAGTGTGAGGGCCGGGCACCCTTTCAGTGCCATGAAGCAGGTGTGGGGGCAGGCACCTCAGTGCTAAACCGGGGTGTGAGGGGGCGCACCTTCCATGACCCAGAGGTGTAGTCAGGCACCCTTCAGTGAAAATAAATCCAGGGGTTGGAGGGCGGCACCCCTTCAGCACCAAGCAGTGTTGGCCGGGCTCGATTTCAGTGCCAGAATCAGGGTGTGAGGTCAGGCACCCTCAGTGACATGACCTGGGGTGTGAGGCAGGCAACCCTTCTGACCCGGGGCGTGAGGGCCAGGCACCCTCCAGCACCATGACCCGGGGTGTGAGGGCCGGAAACGCCCAGCAATGACCCGTGGTGTGAGGCGGGCACCCCTTAGGTCCATGACCGGGGTGTGTGGGCCGTCTCTAGTGCCATGACCCGGTGTGTGAGGGATGGGCATCCTTCAGTGTCATGAACCGGGGTGTGAGGCAGGGCACCTTCAGTGCCATGAAACAGGATGTGAGGCCGGGCACCTACAGTGCTGCAACCGGGGTGTGAGGACGGGCACCCCTTCACATGACCGGTGTGAGCGGAACCCCTTCACATGACCTGGGGTGTGAGGACGGGCACCCTTCAGTGCCATGACCCTGAGTGTGAGGCCGGGCACCCTTTCAGCACCTGACCCATAGTGCTCAGGCGGGCTCGATTTCAGTGCCAGAATGGGGTGTGAGGCCTGAACCCCCATCAGCAACATGACCCGGGGTGTGATGGCCTGGAACCGCTAACCCCATGCCCGGGGTGTGAGGGCCGGGCATCCCTTGGTGACCTAACCCGGGGTGTGAGGCCTGGCACCCTTTCAGTGCCATGAATCAGGGGTGTGAAACCGGGCACCCCGCACCATGACCCAGGGTGTAGAGGCACCCCTTCAGTGCCATGACCAGGGGTGTGAGTGCGGGCACCCCTTCAGTGACATGACCTGGGGTGTGAGGGCGGTCTCCCTTGGTGCCTGACCCGGGTGTGAGCCGGGAACGCTTCAACCCCCATGACCCGTGGTGTGAGCCGGGCACCCTTCACAGCCATGACCAGGGGTGTGAGGGCCAGGCACCCCTGCAGTGTATGAACCGGGTGTGAGGCCGGGCACCCTTTCAGTGCCAGAGGCAGGTGTGAGGCCAGGCACCCCCACAGTGCTGCAAACCGGGGTGTGAGGCCAGGCACCTTCACATGACCCGGGGTGTGAGGTCAGAGCACCTTCAGACATGACCCGGGGTGTGAGGGCCAGGCACCTGCAGTGTCATGAACTGGAGTGTGAGGGCCGGGCACCCTTTCAGTGCCATAGAGAGCAGGGTGCAGGGCCGGGCACTACAGTGCTCAAAACCGGGGTGTGAGGGCCGGGCACCCACTGACCCAGGTGTGGTCAGGCAACCCTTCAGTGCCAAGAATCACAGGGTGTGAGGTCAGGCACCCTCCAGTGACATGACCTGGGGTGAGGGCCGGGCCATCAGTGAAATGACCCGGGCGTTAGGGCCGGGCACCTCAACCACCATGACCCGGGGTGTGAGGGCGGAAACCCTTCAACCCCAGCCCCCGTGGTGTGAGGCCGGGCACCTTAGGTCCATGACCCGGGGTGTGGGCCGTACCCCTTCAGTGCCATGACCCGGGGTGTGAGGATGGGCATCCCTTCAGTGTCATGAACCGGGGTGTGAGGGCCGGGCACCCTTTCAGTGCCATGAAGCAGGGGTGTGAGGGCCAGGCACCCTAAGTCTCCCATGATCCGGGTGTGACAGCTGGGCACCCTTCACATGACCCGGGGTATGAGGCCCGGGCACCCCATCAGCACCATGACCCGGGTGTGAGGGCCGTGCAGCCCTCCAGTTCCATGACCTCGGGGTGTGAGGGTACTGCCCCTTCAGTGCCATGATCCGGTGTGACGGCCGGGCACCCCTTCACATGACCCAGGGGTGTGAGTCAGGCACTTGAAATGAATCAGGGTGTGAAGGCGGGCACCCCTTCAGCACCAAAACCCAGAGCGTTAGGGCCGGGCTCGATTTCAGTGCCAGAATCAGGGTGTGAGGTCAGGCACCCTCAGTGACATGACCTGGGGTGTGGGCCGGGCACCCTTCAGTGACATGACCCGGGGTGTGAGGCCGGGCACCCCTCAGCACAATGACCCAGGGTTTGAGGGCCGGGAACCCCATCAGCACCATGACTCAGGTGTGAGGCCAGGGCACTCAACCCCATGAACCGGGGTGTGAGCCAGGCACCTTTAGTGACATGATCCGGGGTGTGAGGCCAGGCACCCTCCGACACCATGACCCGGGGTTTGATGTCCGGGCACCCTTTCAGTGCCATGAATCAGGGGTCAGCCAGACACCTTCAGCACCATGACCCGGGGTGTGAGGACAGGCACCCCTACAGTGCCATGACCGGGTGTGAGCCGGGGAACCCCTTCAGTGACATGACCTGGGCTGTGAGGCCGGGCACCCCTTCAGTGACAGGGGTGTGGGGCAGGAACCGCTTCCCCCCGGCCCGGGGTGTGAGGACAGGCACCCCAGTGCCATGACCAGGGGTGTGGACCGGCACCCTTCAGTGACATGACCTGGCACCCCTTCCAGTGACATGACCTGGGGTGTGAGGGCGGGCACCCTCCAGCATCCATGACCCGGGGTGTGAGGGCCAGGGCCCCTTCAGCCCGTGGTGTGAGGCCAGCCTTGGTGCCAGGTGTGAGGGCATTGATTCCTGGGAAACGGGGTTTGAGGCCAGGCACCCTACAGTGCTGCAAACTGGTGTGAGGGCCAGGGCACCCTTCCATGGCCCAGGGTGTGAGTGGGACACCAGTGCCACAGGCAGGGTGTGAGGGCACCTTCAGTGACATGACCTGGGGTGGGGGCAGGCACCCTTTCAGTGACATGACCCAGGGTGTGGTCCATGGCACCCCTCCAACACCATGACCCATTGTGTCAGGGCCGGGAACCGCTTCAACCCCACTTGTTGGGGGTGTGAGGGCCAGGCACCCCTTTAACTCCATGACCGGGGTGTGAGACCAAGTCACCCTCAGCACCATGACCCGGAGTGCAGGGCCGAGCACCCCTTCAATGTCATGAACCGGGGTGTGAGCCAGGCACCCCTACAGTGCTGCAGACCGGGGTGTGAGGCCAGGCACCCCTTCACATGACCCAGGAGTGTCAGGGTCGGCACCCCTTCAGTGCCATGAATCGGGGGTGTGAGGGTCGGGCACCCCTTCAACACTATGAACCTGGGTGTCAGGGCTGGGCTCGATTTCAGTACCATGAATCTGGGTGTAGGCCTGGCATTTAAGTGCCATGATTCAGGGGTGTGGTCAGGCACCTCGCAAACACCATGACCCTGTGTTATAGAGCCGCGAACCACTGCCCCCCACTGACCCAGGGTGTGAGGGCCAGGCACCCCGCTAGGTCCAGCCCAGGGTGTGAGGCCGTGCACCCCTTTAGTGTTTTATGACCCAGGGTGTGAGGCCAGGCACCCCTTCTAGTGACCTGACCCGGGGTGCAGGGGCCAGGCACCCCTCTAACCATTGGCCAGGTGTGAGGCCAGGAGGCACCTTCAGTGAAATGAATCAGGTGTGAGGGCAGACACTTGCTCAGTAAAATGAATCGGGGGTGAGACAGGCCTCCTTCATCACCATGACCCAGAGTGTTAGGAGCGGGAGCCGCTAACCCCCATGACCTGGGGTGTAAGGGCGAGCATCGCTAGTGACATGACCCGAGGTGTGAGGGCCAGGCACCCTTCCAGTGCCATGAATAGGGGTGTGAAAGCAGAGGCACACTTCAACGCACCATGACCCGGGGGTGTGAGGGCCGGGCACGCTTCAATACGACCCGGGGTGTGATGGCGTGCACCCTTCAGTGACATGAACTGGGGTGTGAGGCCGGGCACCCTTTGGTATTGAGCAGGGGTGTGAGGCCGGGAACGCTTTTAACCCATGACCCGTGGTGGCGGGCACCTTTGGGTCCATGACCGGGGTGTGAGGGCGTCACTGCCAGTGCCATGACCCTGGGTGTGAGGGCCGGGCACCCCTTCAGTGTCGCGGCGGGGTGTGCTGGTCCGGTTTCAGTGTGATGTAACGGAGTGTGAAGGCCAGGCACCCCTACAGTGCTGCAGACAGGGGTGTGAGACGGGCACCCCTTCACATGACCCGTGTGGTGTGAGGTGGGCACCTTCAGTGCATGAATCAGAGTGTGAAGGCCAGGCACCTACAGTGCTGTGGGCCGGGGTGTGAGTCGGGCACCTCATCAGCACCATGACCCATGGTGTAGGGCCAAGGGAACCGCTGGCCCCATGAACCAGGGTATGAGGCGGGCACCACTTTAGGTCCATGACCCGGCGTGTAGGGGCAGTGCACCTCTTCAGTGAAATGACCCGGGATGTGAGGGCTGGGCACCCCTTTAGTGACATGACCCTGGGTGCAGGGGCCAGGCACCCCTCCAGCATCATGACCCGGAGTGTGAGGCCGGGCACCCCTTGGTGCCATGGTGGGTTGTGAGGCCGGGCACCCGCTTAGGTCTATGATCAGGGTGTGAGGGTGAGGCGTACCTTCAGTGCCATCGCCAGGGGTGTGACGGCCGGTCACCTTCAGTGCCATGACCCAGGGTGTGAGGCCGGGCACGCTATGACGCCAGACCGGGGCGTCAGGGCCGGACACCCCTTAGTGCTTGTGAGAGCAGGGTGTGAGGCCCAGGCACCTACAGAGCTATGAACCGAGGTGTGAGGCCGGGCACCACTTCACATGACCCCAGGGTGTGGGGCGCACCCTTGGAGTCTATGACCAGGGGTGTGAGGGGTGTGGGCATGCCTTCAGTCCCATCGCCAGAGTGTGACGGCCGGTCACCGCTTCCAGTGCCATGAATCGTGGTGTGAGGGCCTGGCACGATTCCGGAGTGCCTGCAGTTGGGGTGTGAGTGTCGGGCACCTCATCAGCACAATGACCCGTGATGTAGGGCCGGAACCCTTCCAGCCCCTATGACCCTGGGTGTGAGGTCAGGCACCTCTTTAGAGTCCATGACCCGGGGTGTAGGGCCATGCACCTTTAGTGACATGACCCTGGGTGTGAGGGCCAGGCAACCCCTTATCGACATGACCAGGGTGAGGGGCCAGGCACCTGCAGTGTCATGAACCGGGAGTGTGAGGGCCGGGCACCCTTTCCAGTGCCGCGGAAGCAGGGTGTGGCGGGAGCCAGGGCACCCCTACAGTGCTACTGAAACCGGGGTGTGAGGGCCAGGCACCCCTTCACATGACCAGGGGTGTGAGGTCAGAGCACCCTTCAGTGCCAGAATCAGGGTGTGAGGTCAGGCACCTCAGTGACATGACCTGGGGTGTGAGGGTCAGGCACCCTCCAGTGAAATGACCAGGCGTGAGGGCGGGCACCCCTCCAGCACCATGACCCGGGGTGTGAGGGCCGGAAACCGCTTCAACCCCCATGACCCGTGGTGTGAGGGCGGAGCACCCCTTTGGGTCCATCACCCGGTGTATGGGCCGTGCACCCCCCTTCAATTACCATGACCAGGGGTGTGAGGATGGGCATCCCTTCAGTGTCATGAACCAGGTGTGAGGCCGGGGCGTCATGAACCGGTGTGAGGGCCGGGCACCCTTTCAGTGCCATGAAAGGTGTGAGGCCGGGCACCCTAAGTGCCATGATCCGGAGTGCGACAGCTGGGCCACCTTCACGCGGGCCAGGTGAGGGCCGGGCACCCCTCCAGTGAAATGACCCGGGCGTGAGGGGCCAGGCACCCTCCAGCACCATGACCGGTGTGAGGCCGGCAACCCCATGACCCGTGGTGTGAGGGCAGGCACCTTTAGGTCCATGACGGGTGTGTGGGCGTGCACCTTCAGTGCCAGACCCGGGGTGTGAGGATGGGCATCCCTTCAGTGTCATGACCCGGGTGTGAGGCCGTGCAGCCCTTCAGTACCATGACTCGGTGTGAGGGCTAGGCACCCCTTCAGTGCCATGATCCGGAGTGTGACAGCTGGGCACCCTTCAGTGACATGACACGGGGTGTGAGGGCCAGGCACCCTTTCAGTGACATGACCCGGGGTGTGAGGGCAGGCACCCTCCAACACAATGACCCACGGGTTTGAGGCCGGGAACCCCATCAGCACCATGATGACTCGGGGTGTGAGGGCCGGGAACCGCTTCAACCCCATGAACCGGGGTGTGAGGCCAGGCACCTTTAGTGACATGATCCGGGGTGTGAGGCCGGGCCTCCAACACCCTTGACCGGGGTTTGATGTCCGGGCACCCCTTTCAGTGCCATGAATCAGGCTGAAAGCCAGACACCCCTTCAGCACCATGACCGGGGTGTGAGGGACAGGCACCCCTTCAGTGCCATGACCCGGGGTGTGAGGCCAGGAACCCTCAGTGACATGACCTGGGCTGTGAGGCCAGGCACCCCTTCAGTGACATGACCCGGGGTGTGAGGACAGGGACAACCCCATGACCCCGGGTGTGAGGGACGAGGCACCCCTTCAGTGCCATGACCCGGGGTGTGAGCCGGGCCCTTCAGTGACATGACCTGGGGTGTGATGGCCAGGCACCCCTTCAGTGACATGACCCGGGGTGTGAGGGCAGGGCCGCTTCAGCCCCCCATGACCCGTGGTGTGAAGGACAGGCACCCTTTAGTTCCATGACCGAGGGCCGTTCACCCCTTCCAGTTCCCGCGGCCTGGAGTGTGAGGCAGGGGCACCCTTTCAGTGTCATGAACCGGGGTGTGATTGCCAGACACCTTTCAGTGCCATGAGAACAGGGTGTGAGGGCCAGGCACCCTTCACATGACCCGTTGTGTGAGGTCGGGCACCTTCCAGCACCACATGACCCAGGGGGTGTGGGGCCGGGCTCGATTTCCAGTGCCAAGGGCTCAGGGGTGTGAATGGGCACCCCATCAGCACCATGACCTGGGTGTGATGGCCAGGGAACGCTTCAACCCATGCCCCAGGGGTGTGAGGACCAGGCGCCTTCAGTGACATGACCTGGGGTGTGAGGTGAGCACCCTCAGCATCCATGACCCAGGGTGTGAGGGCCAGGAACCCCTTCAACCCCATGACCCGTGGTGTGGGCCAGGCACGCTGGGCACCCATGACCCGGGGTGTGAGGCCGTTCACCTTCAGTTCCATGAAACGGGGTTTGGGCCAGGCACTACAGTGCTGCAAACTGGGGTGTGAGGCCGGGCACCTTCACATGGCCAGAATTGAGGTCAGGGACCTTCAGTGCCATGACCCAGGGTGTGAGGCCAGCACTTGCTGATGACATCGGCCTGGGTGTGAGGGCCAGGGCACCTTTCAGTGACATGACCCGGTGTGAGGCCTGGCACCTCAGCACCGCAGCCCGTTGTGTCAGGGCCAGGAACCCTTCAACCCCCCATGACCGGGGTGTAGAGCACCCCTAACAGCCCAGGGTGTGAGGCCAGTCACCCCTCCAGCCACCATGAGCCCAGGTGTGAGGCCAGGCACCCCTTCAGTGTCATAGACTTGGGTGTGAGGCCAGGCACCCCTACAGTGCCTGCAGACCGGGGTGTGAGGGGCCGAGCACCCCATGACCCGGGGTGTCAGGGTCGGCTGCTAGCGCCATGAATCCCGGGAATGTGAGGTCGAGGCACCCCTTCCTTTTTCGCATGAACCTGGAGTGTCAGGGGCTGGGCTCGATTTCCAGAGTACCATGAATCTGGGTGTGAGGCCTGGCACAATTTCCAGTGCCATGATTAGGGGTTGCTGGTCAGCCTCATCAGCACCATGACCTGGTGTAGAGCCGCGTATGACCCCTTGACCCAGGGGTGGCAGGCTAAGGCACCACTTAGGTCCATGACCCAGGGTGTGAGGCCGGCCTGTATGTTTATGACAGGGGTGTGAGGGCCAGGCCGCCTTTAATGTGACATGACCCGGGGGTGTGAGCCAGGCACCCTCTAACACCATGACCCAGGTGTAGGGGCCAGGCACCTTCAGTGAAAATGAATCCCGGGGTGTGAGGGCCGGACCTCCAGTGAAATGAATCAGGGGTGTGAGGGCAAGGCACTCCCTTCATCACCATGACCCCAGAGTGTTGGGGCAGGACCCGCTTCAACCCCCATGATGACCTGGGGTGTAAGGGGCCGGGCATCCCTTTGGTGACGCGGCCAGGGGTGTGAGGCCGGGCACCCCTTTCCAGTGCCATGAATGGGGTGTGAAAAGCAGGCACCCCTTCAGCACCATGACCCGGGGTGTGAGGGCCAGGCACCCCTTAATGCATGACCCGGGGGTGTGATGGCGTGCGCCTTCAGTGACATGACACCTGGGGTGTAAGGGCCAGGCACCCTTTAAGTGAAATGACCTTGAGGTGTGAGACCGGAACCGCTAACTTATGACCCCGTGGTGTGAGGCTGAGCACCTTGGAGTCCACTTCCAGGGGTGTGAGGGCCGGGCACTCGTTAGCTCTATGACCCACGGGTGTGAGGAACGGAGCGCCTGTCCAGTGCCATGACCCAGGGGTGCTGAGACGGTCACTCGTTCTGTGCCATGACCCTGGGTGTGAGGCGGTCCCTCCTTCAGTACCATGTCCCTGGGGGTGAGGCGGGCACTCGTTTAGCTCTATGACAGGGGTGTGAGGGCGGGCATACCTTCCAGTGCCATGGCAAGAGGGTGTGACGGCCAGGCACGCCAGTGCCATGACCCGGGGTGTGGCCAGGTGCACCCTTCAGTGACATGACCCAGGGCGTCGGGGCCGGACACCGCTCAGTGCCATGACCCAGAGATTGGTCTTGACACCCTTCCCTTTCGTACCCAGAGTGTTAGGGCCGGGCTCGATTTCAGTGCGAAGAATCGAGGTGTGAGGGCAGGCACCCCATCAACACCTTGACCCGGGGTGTGATGGCCAGGAACACTTCAACCCTATGACCCAGGGTGTGAGGCAGGCACCCCTCAGGCACCATGACCCGAGGTGTGAGGCCAGGCATCCCTTCAGTGCCATGAATGGGGGTGTGAACCCAGGGGCAAACCAGCACCATGGCCAGGGGTATAAGGTGCAAACACCATACAGAGCTTTGAAAAGGGTGTGTGGTCAGGCACCCTTCACTTGACCCAGGGGTGTCAGGGCCAGGCACCCCTCAACATGACCGGGGGTGTGGCTCCAGGCACCACATAAGTGACATGAGCCGGGGTGTGGGGCTGGGCACCCCTAGTGTTATGAACCGGGGTGTGAGGGCCAGGCACCCTCTTCATGACCAGGGGTGTAGGGCAGGCTTTATTAGCACCATGGCCAGGGGTGTGAGGGCGGGGCACCTTCAATCACCATGACCCGGGTGTGAGGCCAGGCACCCCTTCAGTGAAATCACCGGGGTGAGAGCTGGGCACCTTCATTGACGCAACCCAGGATGAGGGCGGGCACCTCAGTGACATGACCCGGTGTGAGGCCAGGCACCCCTCAGCACCATGAACCGGGATGAGGCGGGCACCCTTTCAGTAACATGACCCGGGGTTGAGGCCAGGCACCCCTCAGCACCTGACCCAGGGTGTGAGCGCCCGGGCACCCATAAGTGACATGAGCCAGGGGTGTGGGGCAGGGCACCCCTACAGTGTTATGAACCGGGGTGTGGGGCAGGGGGCACCCCTTGTGCGGCCAGGTGTCAGGGCAGGCACCCCGCTGGTGAAATCACGGAGATTGAGCTGGGCACCCTTCATTGACACTGAAGCCAGGATGAGGCAGGGAACCCCTTCAGTCATGACCGGGGGTGGGGCGGGCACACCCTCCAGCACCCTTGACACCGGGGTGCTGAGGGCCGGAACCACTTCCAGTGGCCATGACCCGGGAGTCCTGAGGGCCAGGCACTCCTTCAATGACATGACCCGGGGTTTTGAGGGCGGACACCCTTTCAGTGACATGACCCAGGGGTGTGAGGTTCAGGCTGCCTCAGCACATGACACGAAGGTGTGAGGTTCAGGCACACCTTAAGTGCCATGACCCGGAGGTGTGAGGCAGGCACCCCTTCAACACCATGATCCACTGTGTTAGGGCCAGGCAGGATTTCAGTGCAGAACCGGGGTGTGAGCCAGGCACCCATCATCACCATGACCCGGGTGTCGGGCCAGGCACCTGCAGTCTCCGCCGACCCTGGGTGTGAGGGCGGGCACCCGTCCACCACCATGACCCGGGGTGTGAGGGCCAGGAACCGCTAAGCCCATGACCCGTGTGAGTGTGAGGCCAGGCACCTTACAGGTCCGCTGACCCTGAGGGCCAGGCACCCCTTAGAGTCCATGACCCAGGGGTGTGAGGCACAGGCACCCCGTGCCATGACCCAGGGTGTGAGTGCCAGGCACCCATACAGTGCTTTGAAAAGGGTGTGGTCCAGGCACCCCTTCCCGTGGTGTCAGGGCAGGCACCCTCCAGCAACATGACCAGGGTGTGTCGCCAGGCACCCCGTGACATGAGCCAGGGTGTGGGGGCAGGGCCTGTTATGAACCGGGGTGTGAAGGACAGGCACCCTTTAGTTCCATGACCCGGGGGTGAGGGCCGTTCACCTTCAGTTCCATGACCTGGGGTGTGAGGGCCGGGCACCCTTCAGTGTCATGAACCGGGGTGTGATTGCGGACACCCTTTCAGTGCCATGAAACGGGGTGTGAGAAGACACCCTCACATGACCCCCGTTGTGTGAGGTAGACTTACCATGCCCAGAGTGTTAGGGCGGGCTGATTTCAGTGCCAAGAATCGAGGTGTGAGGGCCGGGCACCCCATCAGCACCATGACCCTGGGTGTGATGGCGGGAACGCTTCAACCTCATGCCCGGGGTGTGAGGACCAGGCACCTTGTGACATGACCTGGGGTGTGAGGCCAGAACACCCTCCAGCATCTGACCCGGGTGTGAGGCCAGGAACCCCTTCAACCCCATGACCCGTGGTGTGAGGGCCAGGCACCCTTCAGTGCCATGACCCGGGGTGTGAGGCCGTTCACCTTCAGTTCCTGAAAAGGGGTTTGAGGCCAGGCACCCCTCAGTGCTGCAAACTGGGGGTGTGAGGGCCAGGCACCTTCACATATGGCCGGGGTGTGAGGTCAGGACCCCTTCAGTGCCATGACCCGGGGTGTGGGCACCTTCAGTGACATGACCTGGTGGAGGGCGGGCACCTTTCAGTGACCCGGTGGGCGCCCCTCCAGCACCATGACCCCGTTGTGTCAGACGGAACCGCCAACCCCATGACCGGGGTGTGAGGGCCGGGCACCTTTAGCTCCATGACCCGGGGTGAGGGCCAGTCACCCCTCCAGCACCATGACCCGAGTGTGAGGGCCGGCACCCCTTCAGTGTCATGAACCGGGTGAGGGCGGGCACCCTTACAGTGCTGCAACCGGGGTGTGAGGCCAGGCACCTTCATGACCCAGGGTGTCAGGGGTCGGCACCCCTTCAGCGCTATGAATCGGGTGTGAGGGTGGCACCCCTTCAGCACCATGAACCTGGGTGTCAGGGCTGGGCTGATTAGTACCATGAATTGGTGTGAGGCCCTGGCACACATCAGTGCCATGACTGGGTGGAGGTCGGGCACTCATCAGCACCATGACCTGTGGTGTAGAGCCGGCGAACCACTTCAACCCCATGACCCGGGTGTGAGGGCTGGCACCCTTAGGTCCATGACCCAGGGTGTGAGGGCCGTGCACCCTTAGTGACATGACCTGGGGTGTGGAGGTCACACCCCTTAGTGACATGACCTGGGGTGTGAGGGCGGCACCCCAGCACCATGACCCGGAGGTGAGGGCCGGGCACCTTCAGTGAAATGAATCGGGTGAGGCCGACACCCCTTCAGTGAAATGAATGGGTGTGAGGCGGCACCTTCATCACCATGACCCAGAGTGTAGGGGCGGGACTCTTCAACCCCATGACGTGGGTGGGCGGCCAGCATCCTTAGTGAGACATGACCCGGGGTGAGGGCTGGCACCTTTCAGTGCCATGAATAGTGTGAAAGCAGGCACCTTCAGCACCATGACCTGGGGTGTGAGGGCCAGGCACCCTTCAATACATGACCCGTGATGGCTGCACCCCTTCAGTGACATGACCTGGGGTGTGAGGGCCGGGCACCTTTATGAAATGACCCGGGTGTGAGGGCCGGAACCGCTTTAACCCCATGACCTGTGTGTGGAGGCCCGGCACCCCTTTAGGTCCACTTCCCGGGGTGTGAGGGCCGGGCACTCGTTTAGCTCTAAGGACCACGGGTGTGAGGAACGGGCATACCTTCAGTGCCATGACCCGGGGTGAGGGCCGGTCACTGTTCTGTGCCATGACCCTTGGTGTGAGGGCCGGTCCCTCCCAGTACCATGTCCCGGGGGTGAGGGCCGGGCACCTGTTTAGCTCTATGACCAGGGGTGTGAGGCCGGGCATACCTTCAGTGCCATCGGCAGAGGGATGGACGGCCGCACCGCTTCAGTGCCATGACCTGGGGTGAAGGCCGGGCACCCCTTCAGTGACATGACCCAGGCCGTCAGGCCGGACACCCCTTCAGTGCCATGACCCAGAGTGTAGGGGCTAGCCTGATTTCAGTAAGCGGAATCGAGGTGTGAGGGCCGGCACCCATCAGCACCATGACCCGGGTGTGATGGCCGGAACCGCTTCAACCCTATGACCCAGGGGTGGAGAGTGAGGTGCACCCCTCAGGCACCATGACCCGAGGTGTGAGGGCCGGGCATCCCTTCAGTGCCATGAATCGGGGTGAAAGCCGGGAACCCCTTCAGCACCATGACCTCGGGGTATGAGTGCCAGGCACCCATACAGAGCTTTGAAAAAGGGTGTGGTGGCCGGGCACCTTCACTTGACCTGGGGGTCAGGGCTGGGCACCCCTCCAGCACCATGACCGGGGTGTGAGCGCCGGGCACCCCTAAGTGACATGAGCCGGGGTGGGGAGCTGGGCACCCCTACAGTGTTATGAACCGGGGTGTGAGGGCCGGGCACCTTCACATGACCCGGGGTGGCAGCCAGGCACCCCATTAGCACCTGACCCGGGGTGTGAGGGGGGCACCCTTCAGTACCATGACCCGGGTGAGCAGGCACCCCTCAGTGAAATCACCGTGAGAGCTGGGCACCCCTTCATTGACATAACCAGGGAGAGGCGGGCACCCTTTCAGTGACATGACCCGGGGTGTGAGGGCCGGGCACCCTCCAGCACCATGAACCGGGATGAGGGCCGGGCACCCTTTCAGTAACATGACCTGGGTGAGGCCGGGCACCCCTCCAGCACCATGACCTGGGTGAGCGCTGGCACCCCATAAGTGAGATGAGCCGGGGTGGGGCAGGGCACCCTCACAGTGTTATGAACCGGGGTGAGGGCGGGGCACCCTTCAGTACAATGACCCGGGGTGTGAGGGCCAGGCACCCTTCAGTGAAATCACCGGGGTGTGAGAGCTGGGCACCCCTTCATTACATAACCCGATGAGGGCTAGGAACCCCTTCAGTGTCATGACCGGGTGTGAAGGCCGGGCACCCTCCAGCACCATGACACTGGGGTGGCTGGGAACCACTTCAGTGTCATGACCTGTGAGGGCCGGGCACCCCTTCATGACATGACCTGGGTTTGAGGGCCGGACACCCTTTAGTGACATGACCCGTGTGAGTCTGGCACACCTCCAGCACCATGGACACGGGGTGTGAGGTTCGGGTACACCTTAGTGCCATGACCGGGGTGTGAGGGCGGGCACCCCTTCAGCACCATGATCCACTGTGTTAGGGCCGGCCGGGTTCAGTGCCAGAACGGGTGTGAGAGCCGGGCACCCCATCATCACCATGACCCGGGGTGTGAGGGCCAGGCACCCTGCAGTCCCATGACCCTGGGTGTGAGGGCCGGGAACCGCTTCAGCCCATGACCCGTGGTGTGAGGCCAGGCACCCCTTTAGGTCCATGACCCGGGGTGTGAGGGCCAGGCACTTCAGTGCCATGACCCGGGGTGTGAGTGCCAGGCACATACAGTGCTTGAAAAAGGTGTGGTCCGGGCACCTTCACTTGACCCGGGTGTCGGGCCGGGCACCCAGCAGCATGACCCGGGTGTGTGCGCCGGGCACCCATAAGTGACATGAGCCGGGGTGTGGGGCAGGGCACTACAATGTTATGAACCGGGGTGTGAGGACGGGCACCCCTTTAGTTCACGGCCGGGGTGTGAGGCCGTTCACCCTTCAGTTCCATGACCTGGAGTGTGAGGGCCGGGCACTTTCAGTGTCATGAACCGGTGTGATTGCGGACACCCTTTCAGTGCCATGAAACAGGGTGTGAGGCAGGCACTTCACATGACCCGTGTGTGAAGGTCAGGGCACCTTCAGCACCAGACCCAGAGTGTTAGGGCGGGCTCGATTTCAGTGCCGAATCAGGGTGTGAGGCCGGGCACCCATCAGCACCATGACCCTGGGTGTGATGGCCAGAACGCTTCAACCCCATGCCCCAGGTGTGAGACCAGGCACCCCTTCAGTGACATGACCTGGGGTGTGAGGGCCAGAACACCCTCCAGCATCCATGACCCGGGGTGTGAGGGCCGACCCTTCAACCCCATGACCCGTGGTGTGAGGGCAGGCATCAGTGCCATGACCAGGTGTGAGGCCCGTTCACCTTCAGTTCCATGAAACGGGGTTTGAGGCCAGTGCGCAAACTGGGGTGTGAGGGCCGGGCACCCTTCACATGGCCCGGGGTGTGAGAAGGGACCTTCAGTGCCGACCCGGTGTGAGGCGGGCACCCTTCAGTGACCTGGGTGTGAGGGCCCGGGCACCCCTTTCAGTGACATGACCCAGGGTGTGAGGCTGGCACCTCCACACCCGTGACCCAGTTGTGTCAGGGCCAGACCGCTTCAACCCCTGACCGGGGGTGTGGCAGGCACCTTAGCTCCATGACCCGGGTGTGAGCCAGTCCCTCCAGCACCATGACCAGGTGTGAGGGCCGGGCACCCCTTCAGTGTCAGACACCGGGTGTGAGGGCCAGGCACCCCTACAGTGCTGAACCGGGGTGTGAGGCAGGCACACCTTCACATGCCCGGTGTCAGGGTCCGGCACCCTTCAGCGCCATGAATCAGGGGTGTGAGGTCAGGCACCCCCTTCAGCACCATGAACCTGGGTGTCAGGGCTGGGCTCGATTTCAGTACCATGAATCTGGGTGTGAGGCCCTGGCACAATTTCAGTGCCATGATTCGGGGTGTGAGGTCGGCACCTCATCAGCACCATGACCTGTGGTGTAGAGCCGCGCCATCAACCCCATGACCCGGGGTGTGAGGCTCAGGCTTTAGGTCCATGACCCGGGGTGTAAGGGCCGGACACCCCTTTAGGTCCATGACCCGGGGTGTGAGGGCCGTGCACCCCTTTAGTGACATGACCCGGGGTATGAGGGCAGGGCACCCCTTTAGTGACATGACCCGGAGTGTGAGGGCCGGGCACCCCTTCAGTGAAATGAATCGGGGTGTGAGGGCCGGACACCCCTTCAGTGAAATGAATCGGGGTGTGAGGGCCGGGCACTCCTTCATCACCATGACCCAGAGTGCTAGGGCCGTTAACCGCTTCAACCCCATGACCCGGGGTGTAAGGGCCGGGCATCCCTTTAGTGACATGACCCAGGGTGTGAGGGCCGGGCACCCTTTCAGTGCCATGAATAGGGGTGTGAAAGCCGGACACCCCTTCAGCACCATGACCCGGGGTGTGAGGGCCAGGCACCCCTTCAATACATGACCCGGGGTGTGAGGGCCGTGCACCCCTTCAGTGACATGACCTGGGGTGTGAGGGCCGGGCACCCTTTAAGTGAAATGACCCGGGGTGTGAGGGCCGGGAACCGCTTTAACCCCATGACCCGTGGTGTGAGGCCCGGGCACCCCTTTAGGTCCACTTCCCGGGGTGTGAGGGCCGGGCACTCGTTTAGCTCTATGACCACGGGTGTGAGGAACGGGCATACCTTCAGTGCCGTGACCCGGGGTGTGAGGGCCCGTCACTCCTTCAGTGCCCTGGCCCGGGGTGTGAGGGCCGGTCCCTCCTTCAGTGCCATGACCCGGGGGGTGAGGGCCGGGCACTCGTTTAGCTCTATGACCAGGGGTGTGAGGGCCGGGCATACCTTCAGTGCCATGGCCAGGGGTGTGACGGCCGGGCACCGCTTCAGTGCCATGACCCGGGGTGTGAAGGCCGGGCACCCCTTCAGTGACATGACCCAGGGCATCAGGGCCGGACACCCCTTCAGTGCCATGAGCCGGGGTGTGAGTGCCAGGCACCCCTTCAGCACCATTACCCAGAGTGTTAGGGCCGGGCTCGATTTCAGTGCGAAGAATCGGGGTGTGAGGGCCGGGCACCCCATCAGCACCATGACCCGGGGTGTGATGGCCGGGAACCGCTTCAACCCTATGACCCAGGGTGTGAGGGCGAGGCACCCCTCAGGCACCATGACCCGAGGTGTGAGGGCCGGGCACCCCTTCAGTGCCATGAATCGGGGTGTGAAAGCCGGGAACCCCTTCAGCACCATGACCCGGGGTGTGAGTGCCAGGCACCCATACAGAGCTTTGAAAAAGGGTGTGTGGTCCGGGCACCCCTTCACTTGACCCGGGGTGTCAGGCCGGGCACCCCTCCAGCACCATGACCCGGGGTGTGAGCGCCGGGCACCCCATAAGTGACATGAGCCGGGGTGTGGGGGCAGGGCACCCCTACAGTGTTATGAACCGGGGTGTGAGGGCCGGGCACCTCTTCACATGACCCGGGGTGTAAGGGCCAGGCACCCCATTAGCACCATGACCCGGGGTGAGAGGGCGGGGCACCCCTTCAGTACCATGACCCTGGGTGTGAGGGCCAGGCAACCCTTCAGTGAAATCACCGGGGGTGTGAGAGCTGGGCACCCCTTCATTGACATAACCCGGGATGAGGGCCGGGCACCCTTTCAGTGACATGACCCGGGGTGTGAGGGCCGGGCACCCTCAGCACCATGAACCGGGATGAGGGCCGGGCACCTTTCAGTAACAGACCCGGGGTGCGGGGCCAGGGCACCCTCCAGCACCATGACCGGGTGTGAGCGCCGGGCACCCACAAGTGACATGAGCCGGGGTGTGGGGCAGGGCACCCTGGTATGAACCGGGGTGTGAGGGCGGGGCACCCCTTCAGTACCATGACCCGGGGTGTGAGGGCCAGGCACCCCTTCAGTGAAATCACCGGGGTGTGAGCTGGGCACCCCTTCATTGACAAACCCGGGATGAGGCAGGGACCCTTCAGTGTCATGACCCGGGTGTGAAGGCAGGGCACCCCTCCAGCACCATGACACCGGGGTGTGAGGGCCAGGAACCACTTCAGTGTCATAACCCGGGGTGTGAGGGCCAGGCACTCCTTCAATGACATGACCCGGGTTTGAGGGCGGACACCCTTTCAGTGACATGACCGGGTGTGAGGTTGGGCACACCTCCAGCACCATGACACGGGGTGTGAGGTTCAGGCACACCTAAAGTGCCATGACCCTGGGGTGTGAGGGCCAGGCACCCCTTCAGCACCATGATCCTGTGTTAGGGCAGGCGGGGATTTCAGTGCCAGAACAGGGGTGTGAGCGGGCACCCCATCATCACCATGACCAGGGTGTGAGGCCAGGCACCCCTGTGAAGCCCTGGGTGTGGGGCGTCACCACAGCCAGGTGGTGGGGCCGGGAACCGCTAAGCCCATGACCCGTGGTGTGAGGCCAGGCACCCCTTAGGTCCATGACCCGGGGTGGAGGCAGGCACCCCTTCAGTGCAGCCGGGGTGTGAGTGCAGGCACCCATACAGTGCTGAAAAAATCGTGGTCAGGCACCCCTTCACTTGACCGGGTGTCAGGGCTGGCACCCCCCAGCAACATGACCGGGGTGTGCTCGGGCACCCCATAAAGTGACATGAGCCGGGTGTGGGGGCAGGGCACCTACAATGTATGAACCGGGGTGTGAGGGCGGGCACCCTTCACATGACCCGGGGTGTAAGGGCCAGGCACCCCGTGCTTTCCATGACCGGGGTGTGAGGCCAGGCACCCCTTCAGTGAAATCACCGGGGTGTGAGAGCTGGGCACCCCTTCATTGACATAACCCGGGATGAGGTCAGGCACCCTTTCAGTGACATGACCCGGGTGTGAGGCCAGGCACCCCATCAGCACCACGACCCTGGGTGTGAGGGCCGGGCACCACTTCAGCACCATGATCCCGGGGTGTGAGGGCCAGGCACCCTCAGCACCATGACCGGGGTGTGAGGCCGGGAACCCCTTCCAGTGTCATGACCCGGGTGTGAGGCAGGCACCCCTCCAGCCTGACCTGGGGTGTGAGAGGCTGGGAACCACTTCAGTGCCATGACCCGGGGTGTGAGGGCGGGCACCCTTCAATGACATGACCGGGGTTTGAGGGCCGGACACCCTTTCAGTGACATGACCCCGGGTGTGAGGTTCAGGCACCTCAGCACCATGACCCCAGGGGTGTGAGGTTCAGGCATTCAGTGCCATGACCCGGGATGAGGGCCGGGCACCGTTTCAGACATGACCGAGGTGCGAGGGCGGCACCCCTCGGCACCATGACCCGGGGTGTGGCGCGGGCACCCCATAAGTGACATGAGCCGGGGTGTGGTGGCAGGGCACCTACAGTGTTATAGAATCCAGGTGTGATGGCGGGGCGCACTTCAGTACCATGACCGGGTGTGAGGCCAGGCACCCCTTCAGTGAAATCACCGGGGGTGTGAGAGCTGAGCACCTTCATTGACATAACCGGGATGAGGGCCGGGAACCTTCAGTGTCATGACCCGGGGTGTGGCCGGGCACTCCTCCAGCACCATGACACCGGGGTGTGAGGGCCGGGAACCACTTCAGTGCCCTTGACCCGGGTGTGAGGGCGGGCACCCTTCAATGACATGACCCGGGTTTGAGGGCGGACACCCTTTCAGTGACATGACCCGGGGTGTGAGGTTCGGAGGCCGGGCACCCCTTCAGTGCCATGACCCGGGGTGAGGGCCGGGCTTCCTTCAGTGAAATGAATCGGGGGTGTGAGGCCGGGCACCTTTCCACCCCATGACCCCATAGTGCTAGGGCCGGGCTCGATATCAGTGCCAAGAATCGGGGTGTGAGGGCCGGGCACCCCATCAGCACCATTACCGGGTGTGATGGCCGGGAACCCGCTAACCCATGCCCGGGGTGTGAGCCGGGCATCACTGGTGAACCCGGGGTGTGAGGGCTGGGCACCCTTTCAGTGCCATGAATAGGTGTTGGCCGGGCACCCCTTCAGCACCATGACCCGGTGTGAGGGCCAGGCACCCCTTCAGTGCTGCCATGACCGGGGTGGGCAGGCACCCTTTCAGTGACATGACCTGGGGTTGGAGGGCGGGCACCCTTTCAGTGACATGACCGGGTGTGAGGCCGGGCACCCTCCGCACGACCGGGGGTGAGGGCCGGGAACCGCTTCAGCAATTACCGTGGTGGGGCGGGCACCTTCAGTGCCTGACCCGGGGTGAGGCAGGCACCCCTTCAATGTCATGAACCGGAGTGTGAGGCCGGGCACCCTTTCAGTGCCATGAAACAGGCTGTGAGGGGCCAGGTACCTACAGTGCTGCAAACCGGGGTGTGAGGCCAGGCACCCCTTCCATGACCCGGGGTGTGAGGTCCAGGCACCCCTTCAGTGAAATGAATCAGGTGTGAGGGCCGTGCCCCCTTCAGCACCATGACCCAGAGTGTTAGGGCCGGGTTCGATTTCAGTGCCAGGATCAGGAGGTGGTCAGGCACCCCTTCAGTGACATGACCCGGGGTGTGAGGGCCGGGCACCCCTCCAGCACCATGACCCGTGGGTGTGAGGGCCGGGAACCGCTTCAACCCCATGACCCGTGGTGTGAGGGCCGGGCACCCCTTTAGGTCCATGACCCGGGGTGTGAGGGCCGGGCACCCCTCCAGCACCATGACCCGGGGGTGTGAGGGCCGGGCATACCTTCAGTGCCATGAGTCGGGGTGTGAGGGCTGGTCACTCCTTCAGTGCCATGACCCGGTGTGTGAGGGCTGGGCACCCCTTCAGCAACATGACCCGGGGGGTGAGGGCCGGGCACTCGTTTAGCTCTATGACCAGGGGTGTGAGGTCCCGGCATACCTTCAGTGCCATGGCCAGGGGTGTGACGGCCGGGCACCGCTTCAGTGCCATGACCCGGGGTGTGAGGCCCGGGCACCTCTTCAGTGACATGACCCGGGGCTTTTGGGCCGGGCACCCCTTCAGTGCCATGAGCCGGGGTGTGAGGGCCGGGAACCCCTTTAGTGCCATGAAACGGGGTGTGAGGCCCGGGCACCACGACAGAGTTATGAACTGGGGTGTGAGGGTCGGGCACCTATTCAGTGCCATGACCCGGGGTGTGAGGGCCGGGCACCCTTTCAGTGCCATGAATCGGGGTGTGATGACCGGGCACCCCTTCAGCTCCATGACCCGGGGTGTGAGGGCCGTGCACCCCTTCAGTGACATGACCCGGGGTGTGAAGGCCGGGCACATTTTCAGTGCCATGAATCGGGGTGTGATGGCCGGGTACCCCTTCAGCTCCATGACCCGTGGTGTGAGGACCGGGAACCGCTTAAATCCCATGACCCGGGGTGTGAGTGCCGGGCACTTCTTTAGGTCCATGACCCTGGGTGTGAGGGCCGTGCACCCCTTAAGTGACATGACCCGGGGTGTGAGGGCCGGGCACCCCTTTAGTGACAAGACCCGGGGTGTGAGGGCCGGGAACCCCTCCAGCACCAAGACCCGGAGTGTGAGAGCCGGGGTCCCCTTCCTTGTCATGAACCCGGGTGTGACGGCCGGGCACCCCTTCAGTGCCATGAACCGGGGTGTGAGGGCCGGGCACCCCTTTTGTGACATGACCCGGGGTTTGAGGGCCGGGCACCCCTTCAGCACCATGACACGGGGTGTGAGGGCCGGGCTTCCCTTCAGTGACATGACCTGGGGTGTGAGGGTCGGGCACCCTTTCAGTGTCATAAAACTGGTTGTGAGGGACGGGCACCCCTCAGCACCATGACCCAGAGTGTTAGGGCCGGGCTCGATTTCAGGTGCCAAGAATCAGGTGTGGGCCGGGCACCCCGCCCAGGGGTGTGATGGCCGAGGAACCGCTTGACCCGGGAGGTGTGGTCGGGCACCCTCAGGCACCATGACCCGGGTGTGGGGCCTGCGCACCCTTCAGTGCCAAGAATCGGGGTGTGAAACCGTGCACCTTCAGCACCATGACCTGGGGTGTGAGGCCTGGCACCCCTTCAGTGCCATGACCCGGGGTGTGAGGGCCAGGCACCCCTCAGCACCATGACTCGGGTGTGAGGCCGGGGC
>NW_024735333.1:0-7145 GCF_018991925.1 Homarus americanus | reverse complement strand
GAGATAAGAAGGGATCAACTTTACTGTTCTGATCAGAATTTGGTTAGCTCTCTCTGCAGACAAGATCATAAAGTATGTTACAATGGCATATAATCAGATTAATCTCAGTACAACTTCTTCATCAACATGAATCCTGCTCAAACCAATCACATTTAAAATGGTGACTTAATTGACAGTCCATTTACACACAATACAGGTAAATAGTCATCCCTTGGTTATAGCGCACTTGGTTATCGCGATTTTCGTTATCACGCCTCCATCAAAATCTGCACACCTGCTGTTACAGCGCATTTTTCAAGCCGAGAATTTCGTTATCACGCAGTTTCCTCCAGGTGTATTTACCCATTACCTTCACCTACATCTATTGAGGATAAAATCTTTCGCCTACAAATTGACAATAACACATTTGCTGTAATCAGACATATCTAAGTTGCCTCAACAATTGCAACCCCAGTTGCAATTTCAAAATCTGTGTCATAACTAAGGAATAACGAAGTCCCGGGTGCACTCTAAGATTGAGAGAATACTGAGGACTCAGGCGTCCTGAAGCAATGAAAAAACGGACTCCTCAGACGGGGGACTCAAATAAAAAAAGCATAGCTACATGTTTTGTGGACTACAGTATTGAGCATACCCCTTTCATCACTTTGTAATAAACCTAGCCATGCCTAAGTGTTTTTCTGATACTTACCATAACTTTATCTACATATTTAGTGGGTCTAAATCAGTGGTGTCCAACTCGATACCTTTCGAGGGCCAATTCTTATATTAGTTACCCTCTTCAGGGCCAACACAAGTACTATATCACATATTTGCAGGATTGAAGTTTACAGCTTCACACATTGCCTTACCTGGCTTACCAGGAATACCTGATTTGGGTTTGTCTGATCTTAAGTATGTAAAATTAATTTTACTAAATAAACATGATTATATCTACTTCTTTCATAATTTTACGGGTTGACAAATTATACCGTCATCCCGCGGGACACACTTGACCATCCCAAGGGCCACATTTGGCCCGCAGGCCATGAGTTTGACACTCCTGTCTTAAAACTTACAAAATTTTTGACCAAAATATACTTTTTTATCAGAATTGAAAATTAAGGGGATTAACTAATTAAGTACCTTCAGAATAACACACAAACCCTAAATCACACCTTGGAAACCCATAGTTGATGAGTAATGAGCATTGAAAAATGTCAGTAAAATCTTTCAAGGGTCATTTTGGCCACTAATTACTCTGCAATCGAATCGTTGACCACATAGGAATAATCAGCAAGCTCAGGAGTACCCACTCTGTGATTTTCAGCAAAATCGAATTTTTGGGCCAAAAATCACCAAAAATGTAGGTAAGTCTTACACCTTACAAAATTTTTTACCAAAATATACTTTTTTATCAGAATTGAAATTTACGGGGATTAACTAATTAAGTACCTTCAGAATAACACACAAACCCTAAATCACACCTTGGAAACCCATAGTTGATGAGTAATGAGCATTGAAAAATGTCAGTAAAATCTTTCAAGGGTCATTTTGGCCACTAATTACTCTGCAATCGAATCGTTGACCACATAGGAATAATCAGCAAGCTCAGGAGTACCCACTCTGTGATTTTCAGCAAAATCGAATTTTTGGGCCAAAAATCACCAAAAATGTAGGTAAGTCTTACACCTTACAAAATTTTTTACCAAAATATACTTTTTTATCAGAATTGAAATTTACGGGGATTAACTAATTAAGTACCTTCAGAATAACACACAAACCCTAAATCACACCTTGGAAACCCATAGTTGATGAGTAATGAGCATTGAAAAATGTCAGTAAAATCTTTCAAGGGTCATTTTGGCCACTAATTACTCTGCAATCGAATCGTTGACCACATATGAACAATCAGCAAGCTCAGGAGTACCCAGGCTGTGATTTTCAGCAAAATCGAATTTTTGGCCAAAAATCACCAAAAATGTAAGTCTTACACCTTACAAAATTTTTGACCAAAATATACTTTTTTATCAGAATTGAAATTTAAGGGGATTAACTAATTAAGTACTTTCAGATTAACCCACAAACCCTAAATCACACCTTGGAAACCCATAGTTGATGAGTAATTAGCATTGAAAAATGTCAGTAAAATATTTCAAGTGTCATTTTGCCCACTAATTACTCTGCAATCGAATCGTGGACCACGTAGTCATAATCAGCAAGCTCAGGAGTACCCATACTGTGATTTTCAGCAAAATCTAATTTTTGGCCAAAAATCACCAAAAATGTTTTACCTTACAAAATTTTTGACCAAAATATGCTTTTTTCTTAGAATTGAAATTTAAGGGGTTTAAGTAATTAAGTACTTTCAGAATAACACACAAACACTAAATCACACCTTGGAAACCCATAGTTGATGAGTAATTAGCATTGAAAAATGTCAGTAAAATCTTTCAAGTGTCATTTTGCCCACTAATTACTATGCAATCGAATCGTGGACCACATAGTGATAATCAGCAAGCCCAGGAGTACCCATTCTTTGATTTTCAGCAAAATCTAATTTTTGGCCAAAAATCACCGAAAATGTAAGTCTTTTACCTTACAAAATTTTTGACCAAAATATGCTTTTTTCTCAGAATTGAAATTTAGGGGGTTTAACCAATTAAGTACTTTCAGAATAACACACAAACACTAAATCACACCTTGGAAACCCATAGTTGATGAATAATTAGCATTGAAAAATGTCAGTAAAATCTTTCAAGGGTGATTTTGCCCACTAATTACTCTGCAATCGAATCGTGGACCACATAGTCATAATCAGCAAGCTCAGGAGTACCCACACTGTGATTTTCAGCAAAATCTAATTTTTGGCCAAAAATCAACAAAAACGTAAGTCTTTTACCTTACAAAATTTTTGACCAAAATATGCTTTTTTCTCAGAATTGAAATTTAAGGGTTTTAACCAATTAAGTACTTTCAGAATAACACACAAACACTAAATCACACCTTGGAAACCCATAGTTGATGAGTAATTAGCATTGAAAAATGTCAGTAAAATCTTTCAAGGGTCATTTTGCCCATAATTACTCTGCAATCGAATCGTAGACCACATAGTCATAATCAGCAAGCTCAGGGGTACCCATACTGTGATTTTCAGCAAAATCTAATTTTTGGCCAAAAATCACCAAAAATGTAAGTCTTTTACCTTACAAAATTTTTGACCAAAATATACTTTTTTCTCAGAATTGAAATTTAAGGGGTTTAACCAATTAAGTACTTTCAGAATAACACACAAACACTAAATCACACCTTGGAAACCCATAGTTGATGAGTAATTAGCATTGAAAAATGTCAGTAAAATCTTTCAAGGGTCATTTTGCCCACTAATTACTCTGCAATCGAATCGTGGACCACATAGTCATAATCAGCAAGCTCAGGAGTACCCATACTGTGATTTTCAGCAAAATCTAATTTTTGGCCAAAAATCACCAAAAATGTAAGTCTTTTACCTTACAAAATTTTTGACCAAAATATACTTTTTTCTCAGAATTGAAATTTAAGGGGTTTAACCAATTAAGTACTTTCAGAATAACACACAAACACTAAATCACACCTTGGAAACCCATAGTTGATGAGTAATTAGCATTGAAAAATGTCAGTAAAATATTTCAAGGGTCATTTTGCCCTCTAATTACTCTGCAATCGAATCGTGGACCACATAGTCATAATCAGCAAGCTCAGGAGTACCCATACTGTGATTTTCAGCAAAATCTAATTTTTGGCCAAAAATCACCAAAAATGTAAGTCTTTTACCTTACAAAATTTTTGACCAAAATATGCTTTTTTCTCAGAATTGAAATTTAAGGGGTTTAACCAATTAAGTACTTTCAGAATAACACACAAACACTAAATCACACCTTGGAAACCCATAGTTGATGAGTAATTAGCATTGAAAAATGTCAGTAAAATATTTCAAGGGTCATTTTGCCCTCTAATTACTCTGCAATCGAATCGTGGACCACGTAGTGATAATCAGCAAGCTCAGGAGTACCCATACTGTGATTTTCAGCAAAATCTAATTTTTGGCCAAAAATCACCAAAAATGTAAGTCTTTTACCTTACAAAATTTTTGACCAAAATATACTTTTTTCTCAGAATTGAAATTTAAGGGGTTTAACCAATTAAGTACTTTCAGAATAACACACAAACACTAAATCACACATTGGAAACCCATAGTTGATGAGTAATTAGCATTGAAAAAGTCAGTAAAATCTTTCAAGGGTCATTTTGCCCACTAATTACTCTGCAATCGAATCGTGGACCACATAGTCATAATCAGCAAGCTCAGGAGTACCCATACTGTGATTTTCAGCAAAATCTAATTTTTGGCCAAAAATCACCGAAAATGTAAGTCTTTTACCTTACAAAATTTTTGACCAAAATATACTTTTTTCTCAGAATTGAAATTTAAGGGGTTTAACCAATTAAGTACTTTCAGAATAACACACAAACACTAAATCACACCTTGGAAACCCATAGTTGATGAGTAATTAGCATTGAAAAATGTCAGTAAAATATTTCAAGTGTCATTTTGCCCACTAATTACTCTGCAATCGAATCGTGGACCACGTAGTCATAATCAGCAAGCTCAGGAGTACCCATACTGTGATTTTCAGCAAAATCTAATTTTTGGCCAAAAATCACCAAAAATGTTTTACCTTACAAAATTTTTGACCAAAATATGCTTTTTTCTTAGAATTGAAATTTAAGGGGTTTAAGTAATTAAGTACTTTCAGAATAACACACAAACACTAAATCACACCTTGGAAACCCATAGTTGATGAGTAATTAGCATTGAAAAATGTCAGTAAAATCTTTCAAGTGTCATTTTGCCCACTAATTACTATGCAATCGAATCGTGGACCACATAGTGATAATCAGCAAGCCCAGGAGTACCCATTCTTTGATTTTCAGCAAAATCTAATTTTTGGCCAAAAATCACCGAAAATGTAAGTCTTTTACCTTACAAAATTTTTGACCAAAATATGCTTTTTTCTCAGAATTGAAATTTAGGGGGTTTAACCAATTAAGTACTTTCAGAATAACACACAAACACTAAATCACACCTTGGAAACCCATAGTTGATGAATAATTAGCATTGAAAAATGTCAGTAAAATCTTTCAAGGGTGATTTTGCCCACTAATTACTCTGCAATCGAATCGTGGACCACATAGTCATAATCAGCAAGCTCAGGAGTACCCACACTGTGATTTTCAGCAAAATCTAATTTTTGGCCAAAAATCAACAAAAACGTAAGTCTTTTACCTTACAAAATTTTTGACCAAAATATGCTTTTTTCTCAGAATTGAAATTTAAGGGTTTTAACCAATTAAGTACTTTCAGAATAACACACAAACACTAAATCACACCTTGGAAACCCATAGTTGATGAGTAATTAGCATTGAAAAATGTCAGTAAAATCTTTCGATAATATTTTTGGCTACTATTAATTACTTGCAATCGAATCGTGACCATATAGTCATAATCAGCAAGTCTAGAGCAATTTTATACTGTGATTTTCAGCAAATCAAATTTTTGGCCAAAATCACCAAATATGTAAGTCTTATACCTACAAAAAATTTTGACCAAAACATACTTTTTTCTCAGAATTGCAATTTTAGGGGTTTATCTAATTAAGTACTTCCAGAATAACACACAAACCCTAAATCACACAGTGGAAACCCATAGTTGGTGAGTAATTAGCATTGAAAAATGTCAGTAAAATCTTTCAAGGGTCATTTTGGCCACTAATTACTCTGCAATCGAATCGTGGACCAAATACTCATTATCTGCAAGCTCAGGACTACCCATACTGTGATTTTTAGCAAAATCAAATTTTTGGCCAATAAACTACCAAAAATGTAAGTCTTTTACCTTACAAAATTTTTTACCAAAATATACTTTTTTCTCAGAAATGAAATTTAAGGGGTTTAACTAATTAAGTACTTCCAGAATAACACACAAACCCTAAATAACACCTTGGAAACCCATAGTTGATGAGTAATCAACATTGAAAAATGTCAGTAAAATCTTTCAAGGGTCATTTTGGCCACTAATTACTCTGAATCGTGGACCACATAGTCATAATCAGCAAGCTCAGGAGTACCCATATTATGATTTTCAGCAAAATCTAATTTTTTGCCCAAAACCACCAAAAATGTAAGTCTTACGTGACTGAGAGGTAGAGGCACTAGGACGTGGGGCACTAGGAGGAAGAGGCACTAGGAGGTGAAGTGGCACTTGGAGGTAGGAGGCACTGGGAGTGGGGCTCAGGAGGTGAGGCACTCGGGTGGGAGCACTCGGAGGTAGAAGAGACACTCGGAGGTGGGGCCTCGGAGGTCGAGGTGATGGGAGGAGTAGAGGCACTTGGAGGTAGGGGCACCCTGAGTGGGTGGAGGCACTTGGAGGTGGGGGCACTTGGGGGGCACTGGGAGGTGGGGGCACTTGGGAGGTGGGGGCACCTGGTGGGTGGGGCGCTTGGAGTTGGGGGACACTAGGAGGTGGGGGCACTTGGAGGTGGGGGCACCCCTAGTGGGTGGGGGCACTAGGAGGTAGAGGCACTTGGAGGTAGAGGCACTAGTAGGTAGAGGCACTTGGAGGTAGAGGCACTAGGAGGTAGAGGCACTTGGAGGTAGAGGCACTAGGAGGTAGAGGCACACTGGCTCATCTACCTCACTGTCAGAGACCCATTGTGTATCACCACAGTGTTGGCTTGTCCTCGTGCACCCACTGTGTCCCACCCACCACCACCACCACACCACCACCACACTATAACCACCATCATCTCCATACCACTACACCACATACTATCAACACATAACCACACTACCCCCACATCCCCACACCATCACCACACCCCTACACCACACTACACACCACACACACGACACACCACACACACTCACTGATGTTTCCTGTGACAGTTTCAAGGCCTCGCCACACTTGGTTAGGTTAGGTTAGGTTAGGTTAGGTTGTGATTGTCCAGTGACCGAGGTGTGGGGTAGACTTGTAGCTAGTAGGGGGGGGGGTTGTTGTGGTGTGGGGTTGTTGTGGTAGGGGTGGCTGTTGTGGTAGGGATGGTTGTTTTGGTGAGAGGGTGGTGGGG
>NW_024735332.1:0-16469 GCF_018991925.1 Homarus americanus | reverse complement strand
AACTGGACCAGTTATTTGACATAATTACTTGCAAGTGCCCAATTGTTGTCTGTCCTGAGTTTGGATGCGATCGTGACTGTAAATCCGAGGCCCACATCTCCTGTATTTGCAAGCGTGAACTGAAGATTCCTGTGATCGAACTGGCATTTGTCAAAGCACAGAGAGAGAAGACTGGCAGTATAGGGGCTCTCATGATTTCTAGCCAAGATATTCCGGAGTCCAAGAGACAGGAGGCTGCCACAGAGAGACAGAAGAGGAGAAGAGTTGCCGAGGAAAAGAGACTTGAGAAGGCCTAGGTGAGGTAAAAAGCACAGATGATTGGAGCCGTTGATTCAGAGTTTAATGACTTCCCCATGGCTGATCCAGCGCGATCCAGGAGAATGGGGTGACTTTGTCCCTAACCCAGAAAATAATGATCCCAAGCCTTCCAGGCATAAGATTCGAAATAGGAAAGATATCCCGAGCATAGCTCTGGCCAGCATGCGACACCACACTGGTCTCAGAGAAACTGCAGAGATAGCAGCAGCTGCCTGGATTGACGGTGGTTTGATAACACCTGATGATGTTCACCTGGTGATAGATCATAACAAAGTAAGGAGAGCTCAGGAGAAACTTGTCAGTAACCTAGAAGAGGAGTTTGATAAGGGATAAGAGAAAATGGAATCAATTGTTTGTTCTTTGATGGGAGAAGGGATGACACTAAAGTGTTCATGAAAGTTGGAGATTCTGACAAGTTGTTCCCTGCCATGGTGAAGGAGGAACACTACTCCTGCTGCAGTGAACCAGGAAGGAAGTATTTGTGGCATTTCACTCCAGAGAAAGATGACATCAGGAAACCAGCTGAGATAGTGGCAGATAACATTGTGAACTGGCTCAGAGAGAGGAACGTAGACCAGACCCTGCAGGCCATTGGAGGGGACAGCACCAACACGAACACAGGGTGGCAAGGGGGGTCATACAATGGATAGAGCGGAAGATTGGGAGGAAGCTGGTCTGGATTGTTTGTGACCTCCACACCAACGAGTTGCCACTCAGACATCTGATCCAGGAGCTGATGGCAAGACTCTTTCAAACAACAGATGGTCTGGTCCTCTTGGCAAGATGCTGGACTTCCGCCACTGAGTTGAAATAAATCCGAAGCTTTGGAAAAAATCACAGTTGGCCCTCCACTCTGCTGAAAGCTTGGGTACTGTCATTGACGACCTGAGTACTGACCAGTACCAGGTTACATGATTGCAGTGCCATCAAACTGGGACTGCCTGAGGACTGCTTACCTGCAGAGTCCAGTCCTCACATCTCTAGGTGGCTCACAACGGCTCAGGTTCTGCAGAATTTGGGCTGCCCATCATAAACTGAAAGGAACCAGCTTCACAACCTGAGAATTTTGCTGTCCAATTCATCGTGGGAGTACCACTTACAAATTCACCAACACCAAGGTCAAGTCATCGTTCTCCGAAGGTCTGAGGCATGTTCTCTTCCAGCTTGAGCTCCTGAGGAGTCAGCCAAGGAAGGTTGTTCAGATTGTGGAGCAGACTGTGAGGAGATCTTTCTGGTATGCTCATCCCGAGGCAGTTCTGCAGACAATGCTCTGCAGTAAGGATGAGGAGGAGAGAAGAGTGGCAGTCAAAAAGATCTTGGATATGAGACTTATGAGAGGATCTGGGCATGACGAATTAGTTGGTGACGATTCCTTCAGGGTCAGGAAGACTCCTGAAGTCAATCTAGGTGCCAAGACCCTCACTGATCTCATAGATCTGGATAACATCCAGGCTGGCAGTGAGCCCCCTCTTACCTGCAGCCTCACCAATGTTCAAGTCAGAGCTTTTCTGGACAACCCCATGCATGCCCCTGCCTGGCCCTCGCACACCCAGAGTATAGAGCGTTGTGTACAGCAAGTGAGCGAGGCTGCAGTCACGTGTACAGCCAGGAGAGGAGGGAAGGCTACATCAGCTCAGTGGTCAGCAGGAGTGTGATGAGTAGAAACAGAAGCAAGAAAGACATGTTCTCTATGGTGCAGCAAACAATGGGTCGTAGTAGTAAAAAAACCGGTTTTGTATTTGATGATTTTGCTTTTAAAGGAATATTAAATTTAATAAATGTGTCAAGACTATTCGTTTCAATTATTCTGGATCATTTTCATCCTAATAAATTAAATCTTGATACATTTACTTTTACTTCTTAAACAAGCTTATTTAGTGGTAAGTTAAAAGGTGGGAATACTGAATTTTCATAAGATTTTTTAAGCAAAATTTACCTAGCAAAAAATAAAAACTTTTCAAATCTGAAGATATCACATGATTCTGCACATAGAACTACATCATTAATACCATAGGCCGATTTTTCAAACTCAAAAAAAAAAGAAATTCGCCTCCGTATGACACACCCTACCCTCATAACCACTACACCATAGAGTCATTTACCTTCTCCTTACCTGCCGTGACGTTGGTGTCAGCATAAACTTCCCTCATAATAATCTTCCTCTTTTAAGGCTGGACCAAATCTCTTATGAGAGTCATCAAAGTATATAACCCAGATGAAGAACCGCCTCTCACCTTGACCTTTACTCTACCTTCGACACCTGACGCACATTAACGTTCCTCTCTAAAGCAGAAAGTGAGTAGAGGTAGGGAGAGATGGGGTGAGGAGGAGGATGGATAGTAGGAACAGAGGACTGGAATTAGGGTGTGGGATGAAGGACAGGTGGGGGTAAAGGAGGTGGTGGTGAAGGACGGGTGGGGTATTAGCGGAAAGAGAGGTAGAGGAGGGAGGAGGGGGGTTGGTCTTCCCCAGGTAACCAAGTATTACGGAAGGCATAATTTAACCCCAAGAGTTTACCTGGGCATAGTGACGGATATAATGAGCTTAACTTGAGCCATCTACGCATCGAAAACCCATTACCGTAAATAGGTTGCAGGCATTAGATATCGATTATGGTCGCTTCTTGATGATAGATGTTGACGACTGGCTCTCCGAGAAACTGGTACTGACTCTCTCATGTGCTTGCCACCACTATCACCACGATCATCATTATTACCATTACCACTATCACCACTGTTTTGGAATATTGTACCCACCACTATCACAACCACTACCACTATCAATATGCCCACCACCACTACTACTACCACCATCACTATCACCACTACTATCACCACTAATGCCACCACTACCACCTTATTCGACTTGTGAAAGAGACCTAGGGGTACTTGTAAGCCCGGCCCTACGGCCTAGAAAACAGTGCGTTAATGTTCGAAATAAGGCAAACAGAGTATTGGGTTTTATATCTAGAAGTGTAAGTAACAAGAGTGCAGAGGTCTTATTGCAATTATATCTTGCGCTAGTCAGGCCGCACCTCGATTATGCGGTTCAGTTCTGGTGCCCCTATTATAGAATGGATATAATTCACTAGAGTCGGTGCAGCGAAGAATGATGGAAATGATTCCGGGACTTGGAAACCTTCCATATCAGGATAGGTTAAAGAAACTTAACTTGCATTCCCTAGAAAGACGAAGAGTGCGGGGAGATATGATAGAAGTATTTAAGTGGGTGAAAGGAATCAATAAAGGGGCTATGGATAAAGTTCTTATAATATCCGAGCAGGATAGGACTCGGAGCAACGGATTCAAGTTGGATAAGTTTAGGTTCAGGAGGGAGATAGGAAGAAACTGGTTCACAAATAGGGTGGTGGACGAGTGGAATAAGCTTAGCAACTTTGTAGTAAGTGCGGGAACTCTGGAAAGTTTCAAAAGGAGGCTAGATAGATTCATGGATGAGCGAGAGTGGTAGTAACTCTCGACAGGAGCTGCCATGCACAGGCCAACCGGCCTATTGCAGACTCCTTATTTTCTTATGTTCTTATGTTCTATCACCAACTACCACTACCACTACCCTCAGGATGTGTGATTTATTTATGAAAAAAATGGACCTTAGTGTTTACGTTTCATGCTGTTTCTTACTCCTCCTGTTCTTGTTCTTCATTGTTCTTCTTGTTTCGTGTGTGTGTGTGTGTGTGTTTTCTGCTTCCTCTTCTTCTTGTTCTTCCATACCTCCTTCTTTATTTATTTTCTTCTTTGCCTGCTGTTTTCCTCGGTTTTCTACAAGTCAGAAAAGTAACTTGAGGAAAACTTCGGCGATCTTGTTACTTGTGAGTGGCGTCTATTGGTCTCTCTCTCTCTCTCTCACAGGACGATTAACTGTGTAAAACTATCTAACTCATGAATAATGTAGAACAAATTATCTTTATACATCACCCATCTTACTTTCTGGTTCCTTAAGGTGAATCGGAGAGTATTTACATAATGCTGTGATTCTCATTATTCATCCTATGTATAAAATAATCACAATGATGAAGAGTGAAGGAGTAATTAAGACGAGCATATGTTAAGGAGAAGTTTACAGTGGGTGAGTGATGATAATGGTGGCGTTGATGGTGTTGGTGGGTGGTGCAGGTGGTGGGGGGGGGGTGGTGGTGGTGGGTGGTGGGGGTGGGGGTGGTGTTGTGGGGGTGGTGGTGGGGTGGGGGTGGGGGTGTGGTGGGTGGTGGGGTGGTGGTGGGTGGGTGGTGTTGGTGGGGTGGGTGGTGTGTGGGGTGGGGTATAGGGTGGGTGGTGGTGGTGGGGTAGCAGGGGTGGGTGTGTGGAGGTGGGGCAGGTGGGTGGTGGGGTATTGGTGGGTGGCAGGTGGTGGTGGGTGTGTGCGGGGTAGTGGTGGTGTTAGGTGTGTGGTGGGGGGGGTATTATTGTACCCTGGCCCACCTCTGTTCATGTTTATTCATTAGAATTCTTTTGGGATGACAACTTGTTGGGAATGCATTGACTGAATCTCCTGAACGACCGATCCCTTCTTCAGTAGTGAATATGTAGGAATATTACACAAACACACACACACACACACACACACACACACACACATGCATAAATAAACCTGTAAACGCACTTCCTTTCAAACTTCCATAATCGTGGTATTAAAGAAGATGAAAGTGCAGGTAACAAACACACACACACACACACACGCACACACACATGCATAAATAAACCTGTAAACGCACTTCCTTTCAAACTTCCATAATCGTGGTATTAAAGAAGATGAAAGTGCAGGTAACACACACACACACACACACACACACACTTTGCATCAGTAGTTTCCGGGAATATACTGCTGCTCGCGTACAGGTTTACCTTGCTATAATTTAGGTCCATTGTAGTGTACAGTCATCGTCCCACTGGTTTACCTTAAGTTTACCTTCATAATGGTATGTATTCCCCTGGTTTACCTTGCTAGATATACCTTCATCATACGGGTATATTCTTCAGGTTTAACTTGCTAGATATACCTCCATTATACGGGTATATTCCTCTGGTTTACCATAATCTGTCTTCCTAAATAACAATTAATTTATTATTATTTAATATTCAACAGTGAGTAAGATAAGCTGATCCAATAATGAGTATTTCTCGTCTCAAAGGATATTCTCTTCCTCACTATACTGTGTTGTGATGGGTGAATATTACTCATCCTCACTACAAAAGATCGTGAATCATGAGTAAATATCTATAAAATATTACTCATCCCCAACAAAAACAAACAAACCTGAATAAAGACAGTGACTCAACACCCAATAGTGACTTGAACGTAACAATAACTCGTAACTATGACTGATCCAACTACGCAATAATGAGTCATATAGTTAATCTAGTGAAGGTAATTGAGTCGGTGAATAATTATAAGAGGTAATAGAGACTAGTAAGGTTCAATTAGTACATAGTAAAGTACAATGAAGTGTAATTTGTGTGTTAATGTACACCACGTGGGTGATAATTACTGTACTAAGGTTGGGTTTTTATTGTTCTTAGTTTACAAGAACGAATGAGTACTTGAAAGTGTACATTGAGTTCACCTGTAGTTGTGATGTTCTGGTAAACTTTCTATAGTATACTTTCGTGAAGTTCTGGTACATTGAGTCCTGCTTAGTCAAGTATTCATAGAGAGAGTGAGTCAGAGAAAGAGAGTGAGTGAGAGAGAGTGAGTCAGAGAAAGAGAGTGAGTCAGAGAAAGAGAGTGAGTGAGAGAGAGAAAGAGTGAGTGAGAGAATTAAATAAATCAATTGACTGTAACAACTTCCTAACAAATTTGTAGGAAAAGAGAGAAATGAGGAATATACAGATTATAGAAATATTTTGGTACTTGAGAGAGAGAGAGAGAGAGAGAGAGAGAGAGAGAGAGAGAGAGAGAGAGAGAGAGAGAGGAAAATAAACAAATAATTAAAAGGAAAAATCGAAACAAAGAACGAAGAAAGATAACGATAAAAAATAAAATAATTACGAAAATACTGATAACAAAAATATAAATTGAATCAAAACACAAAATTTTAGAAAAAAAAATACGATGAAAAAATATCTAGCTAAACAACCTTTGACCTATTCATTTCTGTGACTCTTCAGGGTCAACTTTTCCATAACATTTTAGTCCAGAGAAATTATTTTATTCTTCCTTGAAATAAACAACTATAGACAGGTTGAGATGGTATTAGTGGATGAGAAGAACACGAAGAACAAGAACACGAAGAACAAGAACACGAAGAACAAGAATACGAAGAACAAGAACACGAAGAACAAGAACACGAAGAACAACACGAAGAACAACAAGAACACCACTCTCCCTCCCTCCTTCATTGTTATTAGGCGTTGGGGAAATTTGATCTCAGGGGAATATGAAAAATAATCAGAGGCTGAGATTTGATTAGTGGGTGCCCCTCTGTGTATAGAGCTGTGGTGTTGGGTGGGTGGTGGAGGGGAGGGGATGTGGGTGGTGGAGGGGTGGGGTGGGGAGGGAGGGGTGTAGGTGGTGGGAGGGGAGGGGGGGTGGGGAGGGGGGTGTGGGGAGGGGAGGGGTGTGGGGTGGGGAGGGGAGGGGGTGGGGAGGGGAGGGGTGTGGGTGGTGGAGGGGGTGGGGTGGGAGGGAGGGGGTGGGGTGGTGGGGTGGGGAGGGGTGGGGGGTGGGGAGGGGAGGGGTGGGGTGGAGGGGAGGGGTTGGGGTGGGGAGGGGAGGGGGTGGTGGAGGGAGGGGTGTGGGGGAGGGGTGGGGTGGGTGGAGGGAGGTGGGGAGGAGGTGTGGGGAGAGGAGGGGTGTGTGGGGGTGGGGGAGGGAGGTGTGGGTGGTGACTGTGATGTGGTATATGTCTGTCTGTGTCTTTCTATCTGTCTTATTTTATCTATTTTTTTCTGTATCTCTCTGCTGTCTATTCATGTCTTCTCTCTCTCTCTCTCTCTCTCTCTCTCTCCATTTCACATTATATCATCACATTACAACGTGTTCACTGTTAAAAGCTGATGTCTTATCGTTAATGCTGTCGAGTGTCGAGTGTTAAGTGTCTCTTGTTAGCTGTCGATTAGCTTCCTAGTTTAGCTGACTGTGTAGTGCTGACTGTGGATGTGTAGCTGAGGACACCTTTGTAAAATAAAGATAACTTTTTGGTAATTCGTATGTAATGTCATGTCATGTCATTTCATGTCATGTATATTCAAGTATACATAATGTGTATTATACGATCAAGCTGACTTGATTCCACTGAAGCCGTTTTTAGCTATCTCAACGTAACCAAACTTTACCTAAATTAAGTTAGATGATGTTAAGATTAGATTAATTTAGCTTGGTATCATTAGTTTATCGTCTATATTTTTGTTTATCCTCACGTTACATCAGGGTCCTCACGTTACATCAGGGCCCTCACGCTACATCAGGGCCCTCACGTTACACCATGGCCCTCACGTTACATCAGGGCCCTCACGCTACACCAGGGCCCTCACGCTACATCAGGGCCCTTACGTTACATCAGGGGCCTCACGTTATACCATGGCCCTCACGTTACATCAGGGTCCTCACGTTACACCAGGGCCCTCACGTTACACCATGGCCCTTACGTTACATCAGGGCCCTCACGCTACACCAGGGCCCTCACGCTACATCAGGGCCCTCACGTTACACCATGGCCCTCACGTTACATCAGGGCCCTTACGTTACATCAGGGGCCTCACGTTACATCAGTGCTCTCACGTTACATCAGGGCCCTCACGTTACACCATGGCCCTCACGTTACATCAGGGTCCTCACGTTACACCAGGGCCCTCACGCTACATCAGGGCCCTCACGTTACACCATGTCCCTCACGTTACATCAGGGCCCTTACGTTACATCAGGGGCCTCACGTTACATCAGTGCTCTCACGTTACATCAGGGCCCTCACTTTACATCAGGGTCCTCACATTACATCAGGACTCTCACGTTACACCAGGGCCGTCACGTTACATCAGGGCCCTCACGTTACACCAGGGCCCTCACGTTACACCAGGGCCCTCACGTTACATCAGGGTCCTCACATTACATCAGGACCCTCACGTTACACCAGGGACCTCACGCTACATGAATGCTCCTCTTAGCTCTCCCTGGAACCGTGAGTAACGGAAGACCGAGTCCATCCATAATCGTCCACTCATATCGATGTTTCCAAGTACAGTATTGAGTTTATCTACCGTAACATTACTTACTCGGGTGGTCACGGCCGCTAAATTATGATCCAGTCCATTTTGTTAAGCTTTATATACTTTTCTAGGAGTTAAAGCTTAAGCTGATCCCTAAAGACATGGGAGCTTAATTATAATCCAGTCCATTTTGTTAAGCTTTATATACTTTTCTAGGAGTTAAAGCTTAAGCTGATCCCTAAAGACATGGGAGCTTAATTATAATCCAGTCCATTTTGTCTATTTTTTTTTCAGGGAGTTAAAGCTTAAGCTGATCCCTAAAGACATGGGAGCTTAATTATGATCTAGTCCATTTTCTCAAGCTTTCTATACTTTTCTAGGAGTTAAAGCTTAAGCTGATCCCTTAAGAAATACTTTTAAAACTGTTTAATGAAGGGATATATTGCTCATTTGGTAGTTATAAACACGAAATGTCTCCAATGAACCTTGTCTGGCTTGGGAATGGAGTCTGCAGGGTCTGGATTCCAGGCGATTGGCGAGATAATCCTGGAATTGGCGATATAATCCAGGAATTGGCGAGATAATCCTGGAATTGGTGGACAGGAGCTTCCCAACGCGCCAGGAATCCTCCATGATATGTACGGTCCTTAACCTACCTAAGACTCAATAACTACCTTCACTTGTGTTACCGTTGTGTTGCTGTTGAAATGATTACCTAGAAGGGAGTCTCTGTTTCCCTCGATTACAAAACAGTTAACGGAGTCAGGATAAACATTTAGGTTATGACTCGAATTTTTACTGTTAACGGGAAACTGAGAGAGATTAAGCTAATCCAGGGATATAAAGGGATTAACGATATGAGAAAGAGAGACAGACAGACAGACAGACAGACAGACAGACAGACAGACAAAAAAACAGACAGACAGACACAGACACACATACAGAGACACACAAAGAGAGACAGGTGTAAGACATAGACATTTATACATTGCTCAATATTTATAGTTAGCCATAAAAAAACGAAGATTTATGACCCCAATAAGGTAAGTGGTAACGAAGTCTTGAGAGACAGCGAGACAATTAGAGTCTTCGTAAAAATAAGTGATGTTCTCGGTAATTAGTGAACATGAAGGTCTCGTTACGCCTTTTATTACTGCTCGGAATTACCCGCTTAAGCACCCAGGTAATTGTAAGATAAATTAACTAGATGAAGGAAAAGTTTCATTATTTTCTTATTATTATTTTCTGTAAGTTTTGTTTAGATAATAATAAAAATAATAAGCCAGTCCATTTTGTCATTCTAAATAAACTATATTTTATTTACGAGTTTCATAAAGATAACAAAATAAGTTCTAGTCGATAGTATTCCTAGAGAGAGAGAGAGAGAGAGAGAGAGAGTCGTACATATAATCGCTACAGAATTAAGAAGAGGGAGTAACGCTATTGCATGTTTTCAAGTCTCGTGGTAGTATATGTGTCTTAAACTGTATACATAAAGTCAGCATCATCTCTTTTAATGTCATGGAGCTGTGATTGTCTGTTACCTGCCGACACACGCGTTTAAACCTGATGGATCATGTACCCACAGGAGGCAGGATGGAACAGGATGGAAAGGGTGGGAGAGGAGGAGGTATCGTGCTTCCCCATCCCTCGCTGACAACTGATTCATAAGCCAGTCATACGCCCTCAGCTCTCTTCATTTTACCGGTCTCATTTGAATATAAATTGTGCCCGTGTGTGAGGCAGAGGGTAGTGGTAGAGTGTGTGTGTGTGTGTGTGTGTGTGTGTGTGTGTGACAGAAAAACACTCACTTAAACTCTACAGTATTTTTATAGATGTATTAAGTAAAGACACAAGAATAAACAAAGAAAATTATCAGATTAAGATGAAAATCGTAATATTTTCCATTTCAGTCTAAGTCTTCGGTCGGTAATAACATAATTTTCCCTTAACAAGTAACTCCGTTTTCTTTTTCCTATGCCTCCTACATCTCTATTCCCCTCTCATGCTGCCTACGACCCTTGCTTCCTTTCATACTTCCCTCCCTCTCTCTTGTTTCTAAAATTTGTATTCCTCCACCTACTAATACACCCCCACCACCACCCACCTCTCCCACCAACCACTCTTCCCCCCTCCCCCACCCGCCCCCTACCACACAGTGTGCCGGGCTGCATCAGTGGTAGTAGAATTTCCTAAGCTGTTAACCACTTGCAATATTCGTTGAGAAAAACTCTTTTTTTTATGGTGGGGGAACATTTTGCTATTTTGTTGTTCATTGACTGAGTATGGCCATAGTAATCTGGGGAAGACAGAGCAGACGGGGAATAAGATTGTTTTAAATAACATAAAAAACAGATTAAATTCTACCACATATGAATTAGTTTCCAGTATTTTTTATCATGAAAGATTGTAAATAACAATTGGATTATTGACAAAGAAAAATATTGAAGTGTTTTAATGGTCTTGTGAAAGTTAAGGGGAATAGGTATGTATGTAGATGAAGATATGTTAATGAGTAGTTTTTGCTAGAGAACCTGAAAGAACATATAGAGAAATTATGTAGTTTAGTGACTTACATATTCAACTGGGTGTTGGCTCTCTTAACGGCGATACTGGTGCCAAAATGTACGCATGATTTTTCCTGTAGTGTCCGTGGAGATATACAAACATACACATACAGACGGATTAAAAACAGGTATTTTATCGTTCTTGTAGGTGGTAAGGTAAAAAAATAAACACTCGTAAGATGGTTAGCTGCTGAGGGAAAACTAAAAACAAACTTGGGTCAAAATACACTGAAACAAGACTAGTACAGGGAAGACGTTCAGGAAGCGAGGCGGAACAAGCTAAGGATGGACCCTGTTAATCCACGTAGTAGCCTTAACAGGGGATAGATTAAGGAAGGAAGGAAGGAAGGAAGGAAGGAGGTTTGAAGGATATATGAGATTAGGATGGGAGTGGTGGGTGAAGTGAAGGAGTGTGTGGTGAGAGGGTCTGGACAAGTCGGTAGGATAGATGGCCAAAGACTAACCGTGAATAACTGAGATGAACGGGCATGACAGTGTGGCAAGATCCAGTGACAGCATGATAGAGTCGACCTCTGAGTGCAGTAGACGATCCCAGTGAGTACGGTATCTTAAGCTCTTGAGTACTATTTCATTGTACTCAAATAGCCTGATAAATAAGGTATCTAAACCCCTTTAGTACGATGCCAACCCCTGAGTACAGTGGAATAGTCCAATGAGTAAGGATAATTTTAATCCATTGAGTATGATAACTTAATCCATGGGCGATGACTGTGTTACCTATGAATATGTTATCTCAACCCAGTAAGTGCTAGATTAATTCATCGTTCTGAAGGGGTTAAGTCATCATCCTCAAGGGGTTAGTCACCGTTCTTAATAATAATAATAATAATAATATTATAAACGATTTAAACTATTCTTCTTCTTCCACTTGTTTACCTGAGTTATCTTTAGTGACTCTCTTATCTGTTATTCTTTTACATTTTTTCTTATTTCCTGACACTTATCATGATAATTACTTTAGAGAAAATGTGGCGTGTAAATAATAATAATAATAATAATAATAATTAACGGTTTATTGAAAGAGCATGGCAGCCGGAAGACTGAAAATATACAATTACATAATTGGGGAATGGGTCTCTTGATTTACAAATGATGTACAAGTAACATAAGTGATACAAATATGACATATAATAATTAGGTGTTGATAATTTTTACAATGGTTGGGACTGGGCTGTTCTTGTAGCAATCAGTTCGTGCTCGTATGGGCTGGATGCGGTTGGGCAGGTGTGTGGCCAGGACAGTAGCTTGGGGCAATGCAGGTGTGCTCCATCCTTCAGGTTAGGTCAGGTGAAGCCGTGAGGTCAGGTCAGGTTAGGTCAGATCCAGCCACAATCAGTATTGCTGTGTTTTTGAGCTTTTCATTCGAGTTGAAATTGCCACTTTTGTATATCACTTGTGGGTTAATCGTCAATCTTTGCACTGTACTGTTGGTGTGAGGTTGTTGATAACTCCAGATGGGAAGGAGGAGATGGGGAAGGGGAGAGCCCGACAGACCGGGCTGGCAGCTGTCTCCATGGTCAAGAGACCACGGCCGCGTTTGCGGGCAGCGCCGACTACACACGTCCTTACCCTATGAAGGCCGAGGGAAGTGTGTGTGTGCGCGCGCGCGCGCGCGTGTGTGTGTGTGTGTGTGTGTCCAGGACTTTACATCCTCACATAACTCATGTTTGAGGAGGAGGAAGATGAAGAAGAGGAGGAGGAGGACGAAGAAGAGGACGAAGAGGAGGAAGAAGAGGAGGAGGAGGAAGAGGAGGAGGGACATAAATAACGAGAAGGAAAGTATAAATGACTGAGTGAGTGACCGTAGACAATACCAACATGATCAAGGGCTCGTATGAGTGACCGCGTACCTCACAAACCGCACTGACTGGACTATCTACACGTGTGAGTGACCAACTGACCATGGAAGTAGGTGAGTGACTCCTTTAGTCAAGCAGAGGGAGAAGGGGAGGAAGATAAACAGTGATCAACAGCGAAAAACTTCATTGGTTCGATAGGTCCTCCTGCAGCTATGAGGTCGAGGTTTAATGGCATCTGAAGTGAGCTGTGCTAATTGAGTGTTACTCTTTATTGGCTTTATAACCTGAGTCGGGCTTGTTGCGTACAAGATCCACTCGTATGTGGGTAAAGCTGGTCGCTGATTGGTTCATACACGACCGTGATGTCAACTTGTGTCCGTCCCACTCTCTGGTAAAGTAAGATTTTCTGTTAGGTTAGGTTAGATAGGCTACGATAGGTGTAGATTGATTAGTTAGTTGAGGTGTGGTGTCGAGTGGGTACGGCTCTTGTCTCTTGACCTGAGGGTCGCTAGTTCAATCCATCATCCCACCACACACACACACTCAGCTTTTTTTTTCCTCTCTCTCTCAGCATAGTTATTTTAGGAGACATGACTGAGTGTAACCTAAAAAAAAAAATCTAAATTATATGTGAATACCAGTTCTGAATTTTAACTTGTGTAGCTATGACGTTCTGAACTCACATAGTACCACTAGCAGTTATGGAAATCAATTAATTTTTCTCAAAGGTTTCATGGAACAACTTTTTTTTTCTCGGGTTTATTTAAAAATAATTACTCGTGATATCTATTTTTCACATCAGTTTGTTTCAGTTTATTCTGATATATATTCGTATTTATTTTATTTTATTTTATATGCTATTTTTAATTATTTTTATCTATATTTTCTCTTCAATTATTATTCATTAATTTTTTCTCCGTCGGTTACTCACTATTTTTTATTATTTTTTCTTTATTTTTTTTCTTTCCTGGTTATACATATTTTACATCTAATAATATCCTTCTACTCTTCATTCTTAGTTATTCACGTTATATTTACATTAATTTCATTCCATTCTTTCATTTTTTCCTAGTTAAAGACGCGTTTTTTCCCATTTACGTTTATCCAGTAATTTATTCATATCAAAGCTGTTTTTTCCCCAATTTGTACTTTTCTTCCTCACAAAACATTCTCAAACTTGTCCCCAGTTCATACAGTTATTTATGTCTGTATAATCTGTAATTTTCAACACATATTTCTTACTAGTAAATCGTGAATGTTAAACGTCTTGTCAATTATTTTTTTTGCTTCAGTTAATGGTTTCCTAAAATGTATATATAATATCTATATTTTTTTATGGAGTCTTTTCCGTATATTTGGGTCATATACTCTCTCTCTCTCTCTCTCTCTCTCTCTCTCTCTCTCTCTCCACCCATGCAAGTACATAATTAATATTTTATACTGCAGCGTAGACCATAACTTACAAAACCATTGAAGCGTTGGAATGTAAAGTACAGGACATATATTGAACTTTCGTGTGTGAGCAGTTTAGAATGGGTCAATGTCATGAACGTGAGCACTGGTGTGTGTGTGTGTGTGTGTCTGTGTGTGTGTGTTTTGTGTGTGTGTGCGTGTGTGTTAGCGTTACTGGGTCACTCGGTTAACGTTAAAAGCTGTCAGTAAAAAAAAAAACGAAGAAAAACAGTAAACATTCAAACACTTTCTGGTAATATTCTCAGTGGTTATAATGAGAACCGGTCTTGAGTGAAAGAGAGAGAGAGAGAGAGATGCACAGGTAGACAGGAAGAGCAACATAGGTAGATATCAGAGAGAGAAAAAGAAAATACGAAGAAAGCAGTAAGAAGGGCGAAAGAAAAAAATGAAAGAAAACAAAAGATTAACAAAATTAAACTCTCCAGGTGCTTGATCTGAGACAAATTGTTACAAACGCCATTAAATATGTGGGATTGGCTTACTCACATTAGGAACAATTCAATGAAACTTGGAACCTTCCCTTCCCTTTCCTTCCCCCCCCAAAAAAAAATCCCATATAAATCTGTTTTTCTATCTTTCTTTCTCTCTTTTTTCTCATTTTTGTTCTTTTCCTCAGTTATTGTTTTTCTTTTCTCTGATTTTTCCTTCTCTATTTTTTCCTTCTTTCTCTCTATCTCTGTGTTTTTTCTTCACTTTTTCTGCCTCTCCTCGTTCTTCTCCTTTCATCTTTTATTCTATTTCTCTCTTGTTTGTTTTTTTATATTTCATTTTTACGACGTTCAATATTTTTCTCCCTTTCTTTTTATTCTTTCTCCTCTTCCCTCTATCTTGCGCCTGTTAATTTTGTTTTCTCTCCAGTTATCAATTCTCTAACTCATTTTTTGCCTCTTGTCTCCATCCTGTCTTCCTTCTCGTTCCACCAAATCTTCCTCCTCTTCCTCATACTGCTCTTGCCGCTGCTCTTCCTCCTCCTCTTACATTTTCTGTTTCTCCTCCTGCTCCATCATCTGTTTCTCCCCCTCTTATTCTATCTTCCGTTTCTCCTCCTCCTCCGTACACAAGCCTCAACGCCTCCGTCAGCTGGTGGTAGGTCTCTGCAATTTCTCGTCCTGAAACACACGACAAATATCCACGGAGCCTCATCGTAGCGACCACCACTAGCGCCCTGAAGTCCCTCTCCCCCTCTCTAACCCTCTCCCTAGCCCTTTCCCCTCTCTAACACTCTCCCTAGCCCTCTCCCCTCTCTAACCCTCTCCCTAGCCCTCTCCCCTCTCCCCCATCAGTCTAGCCCTCAATACTAGCCCCTCTTACTTCCTCAGCACTCTCCATAACCCTCTCCAAAACCTCTCTATAGATATGACTTGTCCCTCTCTCCATCCTCACTCTAGCCCTTTCCCCAGCCGTTACTCTAACCCCTCTTCTCAGGCCTCACTTTCTCCTGTAGCCCTTCTCTCACTCCTCATTTTACCCCTTTTCCACGGCCCTGTTTCCCCTTCACTCAGCCCTTTCTTTCCCTTATCCCTCTCACTTCATTTCCTTAGTCCTTAACCCAGGTCGCCTCTCTCTCTCTCTCTCTCTCTCTCTCTCTCTCTCTCTCTCTCTTTACAGTTCCTCCAGCCCTTTTCCCCCTTAACCTCTTCGTAGTCTTCTCCTCGCCCTCTCTGGGTCTTGCTAATCTCGAGCTTTTGATAGATTTAAGAGTAAAGAATAACCCCTCTAACAGGCCTCGTGTCTAGTCGTTGTTTATTGAGTATTATGTAGATTCTGGTCGTGCGTAGTGAGGGTGGACATCAAACTACAATGGCACATCGACTTGGTTCACTTTCAGCTGACCGTCGCTCCTCTGTTCAAGGTTTTTTTTTTTTTTTACTGTACTAAACTATAGGACGTAACCTAATGCAGCGTTTGACACGAGTTGTACATCATTATGTTCCCTCTATGTAAAGATAAAAGACTTTTTTTAGCGGATTATTGCCGACCAGAGGTGAGCTGTGGCTGAGTAGATACAATTCTCGCTTCATATTCCTAGGATTATTGGCTTGCACTTAGTGGATTCCCAGTTCACCCATCTGTGAATTGGTACCTAACTTTGCATCTGGGGAAAGTGGGTGATTTTTTAGTATACAGTGCCG
>NW_024735331.1:0-23438 GCF_018991925.1 Homarus americanus | reverse complement strand
AAGTAATATAGTGCGTGGTTATGTTATGTCATGTTAGGATAGATTATAAACTACATTGGGTTACATTTCGTGGGGTTCGGTGACGCTACAGGAAGTTAGGTGAGGTACCTGGAGGTTAGGTGAATGTTGACTGACTGACTGACAATTATTAGGAAGTGGTTCCAACACGTTCACACACAACCTATACTCATACCACAAGTCCAGAATTAGAGAGGATCATGTGATTGGATATATTTTCAACGATTTACTCAGTGTCTAACCAACTCTTTAGCGATTTAAATGTGGACCTAAAATTAGGTCCGTATATTTGTTTGTCGTGGTGGTGGTGGTGGTGTGCGCCCGTCCATCAGGTTGATTAACCACCAAACCCATAAAGGGTGCGGCCCTGCCGTTTCAGGGCATACACCACATCCATGGCGGTGACGGTCTTCCTTTTTGCGTGCTCGGTGTAGGTGACGGCGTCACGGATGACGTTCTCCAGAAACACCTTGAGGACGCCGCGGGTCTCCTCGTAGATAAGGCCGGATATACGTTTAACACCTCCACGCCGAGCTAGACGACGAATGGCGGGCTTGGTGATACCCTGGATGTTGTCACGAAGCACCTTACGATGACGCTTGGCGCCACCCTTCCCAAGTCCCTTGCCTCCTTTGCCTCGTCCAGTCATGTTGTTGTGGTTGCTACTACAGGTGGTCCTGGTGTGGCTTCGCCCACGGTTTGGTGGGAGTAGGTGGCGTGCTGTGGACGCAGCGGTAGTATCGTTCATCCAAGGCCGTCCCTCCCTCTTGGAGGTGGGGCGTAGCTTGCGGATGACGCATGCGGCACTCGTGGCCAATGAGGTGGCCACTGAGGTGGAGAATGTCTGTATATAAGCCCGCCCGCCTGCCGGGCCGCCCACTTATCACATCGCTCCTGAACCAAGAAGACCTCTCAACAAGACCTCCTGCTGGACCCGGAACCTTGAAGACCGCCCTCTCCCTCGTGCCATTGTTGGCCATCTTCCCGGACCGGACCACCCACGACTGTCATCGCCCACAACAACTCACGAGCGTTCCTGGTTTATCGAGCATTAGCTTGCCTTCCCCACTGGTGGTGTGAGTGACCCACACTCCAGCTGGAGAGCAGTTATAGCGCGATATTCCCGGCGTGGTTTGAGCCCTTTTCCTTCTTCTACTATTTTTCCTTTTTCGCTCTGGCCTAGGGACCTGCACCCTCAAAAGTGTATTCGTCCTGCGGTCCCCCCTGTAACTGTTCACCTCCCTCCCAGGAGATTGTGAACACGAAAGGGGGTCGGAGCAAAACCCTCCCCAGCCGAGTCTTTCCAGGAAAACCGTGATCGTGCGGGTCCACCTGGAAAGAGGGTCGCAATCCTTATCCTTCCCAAATAGGCACACTTAGCTCACGTCTATAAGTGAGCAGTCACATACACTAGGAAGAAGGCTTCCCCAATCGGGGCTCCGTGAGAGAAGCTCAGGAACCACTCTACGACCACCAGCTAGTGGGGAGTGCTGTAATTCCTTTGCTATTTACTCAACCGGAATAGGTAGGATAAAAAAAAAAATAAAAAAAAAATAAAAAAACCCGGTTATGGAGCGCGTACGCCCTCCTAACCGCGATCCCCGCCTGAACCGCCAACCTGACGACCCGAACCACGACAGGCTTCGCACAGAGAAAGCAGACCAGTTACGCGCCTTCAATGAAGCCCTGAAAACTAGGAACTCTGCCACCACCTCCAACAACTCCACCACCACCACCACCTCCACCACCACCACCACTGCTACCGCTACTGAGGACAACTGGACGAAGGTAGAAAACAAGAAACGCCGACGTGCTTTTTCGGGAAACGAATGCTGTCAAGCAGCCCCAAAGGCACCCATCACCACCACCAGCTCACCTCCAACGACACTGCCAAAATTCCGGATCACGAAAACGGACGCAAAAACAACATATGCCGCCGTCACAGAGATGGAAAAGCTAAATCCTCTGGCCAAGTTCTCAGTGCGGCCCAACCTAAAGGGGGAGATGATCGTTCACCCCAAAGACAAGAACTCCGCCACCACCCTCGACACTTACCTGCAAAGCACCACCACCATTACTTCAACCAAGCTAGACCCTGCCCAGAAACTGATGAAGTCGGTAGTCCTCCGGTACCCAAAGGAACTACCTCTCGAACCCCTGGAGAACCACCCGAAGATCCTAAAAGCCGAGAGATGCTCTCCCCTGTCCGACAAGACGGCCACCACGAAACAAGTGCTCATAACGCACTACGGCTCACCCCCCAGCACCATAGACCTCAAAACCTGGGGGATCTACGAAGTGAGGCCCTTCGTCCCAGAGCCCCTGCGGTGCTTCAGATGCCAGAAGTACGGGCACCATCAGACAAGGTGCACGTACAAGGAAATCTGCGCAGTCTGCGCACAGAAGCACGGCACACACTCCTGCCTCACCAAGCTGAAGAATGGGGAAAAAATTGCCCCCAAGTGTGCCAACTGCGGGGGCAAACACCACGCCTGGAATCCTGGATGCTCCGAGAGAACAAAGAGGGTCCAGGCAAACCGACCAGCAGCAAGACCGGCCCCCACCGCCTACACCCCAGCCCCACCAAGTACCTTCGTGTGGGGAACCCAAAGGCCCAAACAACAGAGACAACCTCCTCAGCCAGTCAACACCCAAAGTGCAGCCCAGTTTCCTGGCCTCACTACAGCCACACCTCAGCCACCCAAGCAGCAGACAACGACAACCACGAGCAAGACAAAAGAAGCACACACCAAGGCACCAGAAGGAATGATACACTTATCAGACCTAGCCAAGGTACTGACAACCTTCGCGGAGGGCCTAGCCGGACTACTGGGCCACAAGATCCAACCCACACAGCTCCAATTACTCATGGGGAGCGTCCTCGGGCAAGTCGCCACAGCTCCAGACACCTCAGTGGGGGAAGCCACGCCGGTCCGCACACGAGTAACAGCCGAGGTACACTCTACACCGAAGAAGGCCACCAGAGAACCCAAGATACCAACAGCTCCCAAGATACCCACAGCTCCCAGAAAGAAACTGGACGTTTCAACTCCCCTGAACCGAACCACGGCCCAGAAGGCAAAAACCACAGAACACGAAGACATGGACTTGATCCAGTTGGAATCGAGCTTGGACATCTCCATCGAGAAGCACCAGAAGTCCCCGATGAAACAGTGGTGGAAAACGTCAGCACCCTGAACATCCTTACATGGAATGCTCAGGGCATCAAAAACAAGAAACACCTCCTACAAGAAGCAGCAGCCAAGGACAAGCTTGACATCATACTCCTACAAGAAACACTTCTACAAGAACACCACTGTTTCAAATTCAGCGGTTACAAGACATACAGGAGGCATTTCACGCAGGCGTCAACAAGAGGATGTGTGATCTTGGTCAAGTCAAGCATACCCTCCGCCGATGTCACGCAGCAATTTCCATGTGGGGAAAACATCGAGACACAGGCCGTCAAAGTAACCCTCCAAGAACGGGAATTAACTGTTCACAACATCTACAAGAACCCAAGGGGCTCACTGGAGGTTACTCAATTATTTGCTTCGGCCGCCGACCACGCCACACTCATAGGAGGGGATTTCAACGCACATCATCCCTTCCTAAGCTCGGCAAGCCCCACAAATGAAGACGGCCTACACCTATACACCACCTTTCAAGATACACCTGAGATCTGCCTCCTGAACACCGGAGAGCCCACCCACACTAGGGGAGGAAGGCTAGATCTAACCTTCGTCTCCAGTGCACTACAGCCTTCGGCCTCCTGGCAGATACACCCCACGCTGACCAGTGACCACTTCGCCACCCTAACAACGCTGAAGGTGAACAAACTCCCCACTCCACCCCCCCTGAGATGGAGATACAACACTCAAAAGGCAGACTGGGGACTCTTCAAGAAACACCTGGCTAAGTGGCGCGAAAAATCACAGCCGGCCGGCGCAGCACCCGCGGATGAGACAACCCTCCACCACCAATTGGTCGAGGCGTTTCACCTAGCGGCAGAAGAGGCTATCCCAAAAACAAAACCCACATCAAGACAGTACAATGATTACTGGTACTACTGTCCCAGGGTGAAAGAACTCAACCACAGAGTGAACATGGCCCGAAGAAACTACAGGAGACATCCCACGGCAACAAACAGACATCTCCTGCAAGTCATAGTCAAGGATACCAGGGAAGAGAAGGAAGAAATTAAAAACGCAAGCTGGCTCAAGTGGTGCTCCGAACTGAACGAGCACACCACCCTTGGCAAGATGTGGGCCCAGATCCGAAGGGCATCTGGGAAGGCAACACCACCACCACCAACTCATCCCAACCCAGAAGAGGAAGCCGAGAGACTTGCAAAACTGTTCTCTGACCGAGCAGCAACGAAGAACCTCCCGAGACAGGCGGAGGAGACACAACGGCGTCCGCGACAGGTCAGACTCCAGATGATCCAAGAGGCCTGCAACAGTGAAGATGACACTGACAGACCATTCAACCAGCAAGAACTCCAGAAGTCGCTAAAACGAAGCAAGGATACAGCTCCAGGGGCCGACAGGATAACCTACTCCATGCCCTCTCATGCCGGTACAGCCGGACACGAGGCTCTGCTGCAAGCCATCAATGCTTCGTGGACAGCACAAAGACTCCCACCGGAATGGAAGAAGGCAGACATACAGCCCATTCCGAAGCCCAGAGAACCAGACAAGCCGAGGCCCATCTCCCTTCTCAGCTGCATAGCGAAGACCGGAGAAAGAATGGCTCTCAACCGACTCAAGTGGAAAGTAGGCAGCCCACCCCCTCACATCTTTGCTTACACCGAGAACACCGGCACAGGCAACAACATCGCCGAGATACTCAGCACAGTGGACAACAAACCAGCTCTGGTGGTCTTCCTCGACCTGGAGAAAGCCTTCGAACTAGCAAATCCTTTGGCCATTACAACTACGCTCGCTAAAAAAGGCGTCAAAGGAAGGTTGCTGGGGTGGATCCAGAACTACCTCACACAGAGAGAAGCACGAGTACGCTTTCAGGGAGCAACCTCAAGTTACAGGGTCCACGAAAACGGAACCCCACAAGGAGGCATCCTCAGTCCAATGCTGTTCAACGTCCTGATGGAAAATCTAGTCAAACTTCCCTTCAGACAAACAGCCAAGCTCCTATGCTATGCAGACGACTTACAGCTTATAGTAAGAGGATCGAACAGACTAGCCAACACGCAACACGCACTCCAACTTATAGAAGAGGAGTGCAACAGACTTGGACTCAAGATAAATCCAGCCAAGTCGAAAGCGATGGCCATCTGCACAGACACACCAGACAAGATGCTCTCCATACAAAACACGCCGGTAGTCTGGACTAACGCCCACCAGTGTCTTGGAATCTGGTTTGACCAGAAACTCACCTTCAAGCCGCAACTCGAGTATCTCAGGCACAGGACGAAGAGCAGACACAATATAATGAGGTCACTCACCAGCAAATCCGCAGGAGCAAACCTTCATGTGCTCAAAGCCTACTACACAGCCGCCATCAGATCGCTGGTAGATTACAGTGCTCTAGCACTCATTGGACTGAGAGAAGACCAAATAGCTAAGCTAGAAGTCATTCAAAACAATGCTCTCAGGACCATGCTCGGAGCACCCATGTGGACCAGAATTTGCAATCTGCAAATGGAAACCGAGCTACCACCCCTGGCAGTACGAGTCAAGCAGGTGACAGCCGGTCTCCTCGCCAAAATCTGCAGAGCAGACAAGCCCACAGCTGCCAAGATTCGAATCAGTGCCTCCCTCCACCTCGACCACAGAGTGCGAGGGGCCACCTGGTCGCACGAGGCAAGCGAGGTCATCCGACACCTGCGAGCAGAAACACTCGTCAAGAACAACCAAGACACACGAGACAATGGTTACACTGTTCCTCCACCATGGAGCCCTCCACCAGCCACACTCAAATTCACCGACCTCGGCGACAGTAAAGCCAACCTCCAGAAGGAGGACCTGAAAAAAATATCTCTCCAAGCCATAGCCACCGAGACACCGGCTGATGCAGCATCATACTTCACAGACGGCTCGGTGGACCCAAAACATCACAGATCCGGAGCGGCCTTCTACACCCAAGGTCAGACCCTCAAATGGAGACTTTCCAACGACTGCTCCACCCTACAAACAGAACTGGTAGCAATCTCAAAGGCCCTACAACACGCTGCAACACAACACAACAAGTCCGTCATACTTCACACGGACTCGAAATCGGCCATGCAAGCGCTGCAACACAGTCAACCAAGAGACAACGTCCACATCATCACCTCGATCCTCGCGCAGCTACAGGAATTCCAAAGCCAAAACCGACCAGTCGTCTTACACTGGATTCCCAGTCATGTAGGGATCGGAGGAAACGACGTGGCAGACGAAGCAGCCAAGGCAGCTACACGCTCCAGTAGCGTACACATCCAAGTTCCAGCAAGTGTGCAACAGATCAAGAATCACCTCAGAAAGACTACCAAGCTCCACATCAAAAAGAGCTTCCTTCATGCACTCAACGCTGGTTCCCAACCAGCCAAATGGTACCTGGCGGCCACAAAAGGGGAACCACCTTTCGCAGACAAGAAAACTCCAAGACAAACCCAAGTCAGCCTTCACCGACTACGACTAGGGTACAAGTGCTCCTGGCAGATGATCGGAAATGACGTCACGGAATGCACCTACTGTCAGGAGCCAGCAGCCAACCCATTTGAACACTATCTCCTCGATTGCGAGGTCACACAAAGCCTCCGAGACAGAACTCAAATCTCCCAAGAAACACACACAACACCAGCGGCCACTCTAACCCGAAAGGCCCATACAGACCACATTCACCACCTACTCCGGGTCATCACACGATACCCACCACCCAGATAGCTTAGAAAGCATCCTCTCCCAGCAAGTGCGGACCCCAGTTCGGGGGGCGCGCCACTCCGAGGCTGACCACGTCCAAGAGTGGGGGCCGGTGGTAAGCGTCCACTGATCGGGGGTCCGCCCACACTTGCAACCTGCAGTATCCCTCCAATCTGCAGGTGGGACCACCTCCAATCCCAATCCGGTCTGGCTGCTCCTGGAGCTCCAGCCGGAACCACCAAACGGGCCGCCTATAGGCAAAGGCCCGTGTCGGACTACGGTCCGACAATCTATACAACAACAACAACAACCGGGCCGCCCGTATTGACTATTTCGTCGTCGAGATGGCCCGTACTAAACAGACTGCCCGCAAGTCCACTGGAGGCAAGGCTCCACGGAAGCAGCTTGCCACCAAGGCAGCTCGCAAGTCCGCCCCAGCCACCGGTGGTGCCAAGAAGCCCCATCGTTACAGGCCCGGAACCGTCGCCCTTCGTGAGATCCGTCGTTACCAGAAGAGCACAGAGCTACTCATCAGGAAGCTGCCCTTCCAGCGCCTGGTGCGTGAGATCGCCCAGGATTTCAAGACTGACCTGCGCTTCCAGTCGTCTGCCGTCATGGCTCTGCAGGAAGCCTCTGAGGCTTACCTGGTGGGTCTTTTCGAGGACACCAACCTGTGTGCCATTCACGCCAAGCGCGTTACCATCATGCCCAAGGACATCCAGCTGGCCCGGCGCATCCGCGGAGAGCGTGCTTAAGTCCTCTTCCTTGGGGAAAAAGAAAAAGCACCACAAAACCTACCAGACATCTATAACTCGGCCCTTCTCAGGGCCAAAGAACTGTTCTGAAGATAATTTTCATGACAATCGAAATGGTTGGTGGTAGGAGAGCGTTAATTTCGGTTACCCAAATCGCCTAACGGTAAGTTGGTAACAGTCGTGCAGGCACGAATGTATAGTAGGTCATCAATTCGGGAGGTGGGTGGGTACAAAAAACAAGAGCTAGTAACAAATTAATATATAAAGAATAAGTAAGTAAATAAATAACTAAAATAAAAGAAAATTCAATAAAATAAAATAAAATGAATTGTTTACATGAAATAGGCGTGCTGCAAACAAGAAATGAAACCCAAACACACTCCATGTATGTCACTTTGCAGTGGGTGTAAAAGTACTCCACGCAGAATTTATTTATTTATTTATAATGTTTCGATTTAGTCCTGTTTCTACGCCAATAGAGAATGCAGATTATTATAATTTTTTTTTATTTATTTTCCTCTCAATATATCACTGTCGGTAACTGTCTCTTTAACATGTAACTGTGGCTCCGAAGGAGCCGATTAAGTTGTAGTAGTGGGATGGCGTGTTTGTTGTGCACAAGTAACCTCTTACTTGGAAGAGGTGTACTGGGTGACAGCCTTGGTGCCCTCAGACACGGCATGCTTGGCCAGTTCACCGGGCAGCAAGAGTCGGACAGCTGTCTGGATTTCCCGACTTGTAATGGTGGAGCGTTTGTTGTAGTGCGCCAGGCGGGAAGCCTCGGCAGCGATGCGCTCGAAGATGTCGTTCACGAAAGAGTTCATGATGGACATAGCTTTGGAGGAGACTCCTGTGTCGGGGTGCACTTGTTTCAGTACCTTGTAGATGTAGATGCTGTAGCTTTCCTTCCTCCTGCGCTTCTTCTTCTTGTCACCCTTGGCAATGGCCTTCTGGGCCTTTCCAGCCTTCTTGGCAGCCTTTCCGGAAGTTTTGGGAGGCATGGCGGCACAGTTACTCGTGGCGCGGAGCGAGAGAATTGAAAACTGGCCCGACTAACTTTTCCTTATATACCGAGCGGGCCGCTCAGGATCAGACTGGCTGCAGCTACGGCTCTCTTACATTGGTTGGGTCCGCGAGACGGCCACCTGGCCTGATCCTGAGCTTGGTATAAAAGACCAAGGTGGCGGGCGGAAATTTAACCCCTATCACGAAAAGCAGCAGCAGCAACATGTCAGGACGCGGCAAGGGAGGCAAAGTGAAGGGCAAGTCAAAGTCCCGTTCTAGCAGGGCCGGACTCCAGTTCCCCGTGGGTAGGATCCACCGTCTCTTGCGTAAAGGCAACTATGCTGAGCGTGTTGGTGCAGGTGCCCCTGTGTACCTTGCAGCCGTCATGGAGTACCTGGCAGCAGAAGTGCTCGAGCTGGCCGGTAACGCCGCCCGCGACAACAAGAAGACCTGCATTATCCCGCGTCATCTTCAGCTTGCCATTCGCAATGACGAGGAGCTGAACAAGCTCCTGTCTGGAGTCACCATTGCCCAAGGGGGTGTCCTTCCTAACATCCAAGCTGTGCTCCTCCCCAAGAAGACAGAGAAGAAATAAGAACCCAAGGTTCGTTCACACAAGACAACCTAACCAAACAGGCTCCTTTCGGAGCCACAGGATATCACTTAAAGAGAGAAATATACGACATCAACGTTTTGCAGGATAACACTCTATTTTACGTGTAATTAGCATAGTCTTGTGGAAATTGAGTGAAATTGATTTTGAATGGTGTAGATGTGAAGGGCGGTTGTGGGGGCCGGGGGTGGGGGACTTAAACGGGACTTAGAAGGGCGCAAGAAGCAGCAGCAGCAGCAGCAGCAGCCAGGGAGGCGACCTTATTTTCAGTCAGGTTCATACACAAAGAAATACATCAGATTCATTGACAGTACAGTACACATTTACCAGTGTGGGCTAGCCAATTTGGGATAAAGAGCAAGAATGTAATGTCCTCAATGAAGTAATGACATAGTTCAAGATACAATAAGTGAGGTGGCCTGAAGTCTTTGACAGTGTCACATTCAATAATATAGTGCTTTAAAGGTGTATCACAAAGTTTACATGCTGAGTGTTCCGGTATGGGTACAGCGTGACTAACTTGCCAGATGTGTCTGTATCCTAACCTAATTCTGGCCACGACTACATCACACAGGCAGGCAGGAGCAAGTTGTTTGGACACTCTTCCTAGCCCCCTTGGTCCCTGTTCACCTACCTACTGTAGCAGTAAGTAGGTACCTGTTGTAAATCGAAGGGTTGCCAATTCGTATTCAGGGAAAGTTGTTGGAGCTTCTAAACTTGAACTGACACAATCCGAGGAGTGGTGACCCGAGGATCACAGACACTATCTCTCCCACTACAAATCCCTTCCTAACCTCCTGCTCCTTCCTATGTCCTCCCAAAATTGAACCATGCTATCGCAAAGGTAATAATACAGGTAGAGACAACAACATATTTTCCTATTGTCTTATTATATATTAATAACAGAAACGCTGCCGCCATCCCGGAGGCTTTACATTGTCTCACTGTTCATTCCCTCCACAATTCTTCCTCTTACTTCTTCTTCTTCTTCTTCTTCTTCTTCTTCTTCTTCTTCTTCTTCTTCTTCTTCTTCTTCTTCTTCTTCTTCTTCTTCTTCTTCTTCTTCTTCTTCTTCTTCTTCTTCTTCTTCTTCTTCTTCTTCTTCTTCTTCTTCCATCAATACTTTATTAACGGTGTATGTAAGTTTCACCATGTTTTGCACTACAGCGGTAGAGCAAAGTATATTTTGTTAGCAATAAACCAAAAGCATATTTTATGGCCTAATCATCACTACATAGAACACCACCCATAAAGCATGATACTAGTAGACCACAAAAACTGCTATAAACACCCAAAGCATATTTTATTGCCTAATCATCACTACATAGAACACCACTCATAAAGCATGATACTATTAGACCACAAACTGCTATAAACCCCAATAATATACTATACTAGTGACTCTAATTGTGTTACCCAATATTATACGAAATAATACTATAAAACATAATAATAAACACACTAATAGTGTATATTAGTTGAATGCACAATCTGATGAGAAGTCAAAAAAAAAAAAAAAAAAAATAGCAACAACCTAGAAAGAGTGTAGAGTATTTTTGTGCAAACTATTATACTAGTAGATGGTCTAAGATAACTGTATGTGAAGGAAAAGGTGTGCTCTCCACTCAAACTTTCTTTTTATGAAATCTCCTACTCCCCAGCTGAGCGGTACGCCCAATGGGAAACAAAACGTGGCACATAACACGCCGCCCGCCAGCTCTGGCTCGGTGAATAGGAATCAGTAATCGGGCGGAGTATAAACAACACCGCCGCCAATGTGCTCCTCCCATCTCTGAGGAAATCTGGCGGGCAACTTAGTATTATATTAGCATGTAATAATAATAACAATAATAATAATAATAATACTACTACTACTAATAATAATAATAATAATAATATTAATAATAATAATATTAATAATAATAACATGCAATTTCATTTTATAACACATACTAACAAAATAGTGTATAGCCTACTATACTTAACTATAATAGGTTAGGTTGCGTAGGAGGATCTAAAAAGTACAGTAGTATACACACACACACACACACACACACACACACACACACACACACACACATACATATAGACAACAAACTAAATTAGAAACCACACGTCAGTGAAGTTATCAAATCCTCCAGTTTCCGTCTCCACCTCCTACGCCGACTCAAGTCCCTCGGTGGTCCTGCACACGAGCTCCTCAGTGTTTACACAACATTCATACTTCCCAAGCTCACCTATGCCTCCTCCACCTGGTCTTCCTCCCTAAATGCCACACAACGTAAACACCTCGAAAAAGTGCAAAAGAGGCCATGCAAGATTATTCTCTACCCTTCCTACTCCACATATCAAGAAGCGCTCAACACACTGACCCTTTAGACTCTCACTGACCATCACCACGACCTCATCTGCAAATTTGGTAAGAAGCTTCTACACCATCCCCGACACCGGCTCCTACTACCACCTGAGATCCCTAGTCCGAGAATTGCTCTTCGACACCACAACCGCATCCAGCCCAGCCCATACGTGCACGAACTGATCGCTATAAGAACAGCCCAGTCCCAACCATTGTAAAAATTATCGATAACTTGTAATAAATCAGTGTACTCACTCCCAGTAAACACTACTCCTTGCACTGTCACTATGTTGAAATGAACTGTAGTTTGAGCTTTTCCCCAGCTAGTTATTATATGTCTTATTTGTGTCACTCATGTTACTTGTATATTATTTGTAATTCGTAACCCATTCCCCAAATATGTAACTGTATATTTTCAGTCTTCTGGCTGCCAAGCTCTTTCAATAAACCGTTAATTATTATTATTATTATTATTATTTATATGTTGGCCCATACCAACTCACTCCCCTGAACCCTCCTCCCCAGCGGACTATCAACAAGTTCTTGCCATAAGGTACTATCTCATTTGGCCAAGGAATGGAACCAGTGATGAATAGTGGTGAACAGTGCTTAACTCAGTGAAAAACAACTCGGCAGTTGAGTCTTACCCAAGCTAGCTAACCACCTTCACACAGTGAGGTCCCAGGTACCCAGTTATACTTCCCCTGAGACTCCACGATAGAGAGGCCTGGGACCACACCTCACCCACTTGAATGAGTGAGTCATGTCGACCACGTGGTGTCCCCAAGATGCTACGACAACACGTAGTGAATGTTTTGCTACAGCATCATCATGTGAATTTCCTCATAACACCATCTGTGAGGTAACTGCTACATCATCAGGCCCCTCATAACGCCATCTGTGAGGGAGTTACTACACTACGTGTCTGGTGTTCAACATCTCACCTTACATGATCTACGCGTGCAAACATTAATCTGTATGTTCACTGTGTGCTCCTTCACCTTTCTCTAATGAGGGCTTTTGTTAAACCACCAATTTATGATGTACTAAGTCATTTGTGTCCAATGTATACTTTCGAAAAGCCCTTGTTTGGGGAAGGTAGGAGAGAGTAGTCGTCATTATTGTCCAAGCCACATTATTTATTTCTATATATAAGTAATGCAGGCTGGTTTTTAAATACCTCAATCCCCTAACGGTGCCGTTTGTATATTAAGAAATACCGAAGCCATACAGTACAACACCAGCGAATATGAAGTATCACTGTAACCGGCAACTGTTACTCACTCATACCTACATACATATAGAGAGTCTTTACAGAATGATAGCAGACACGAGGAAGACGAACAACAAGAGGAGAAGAGTTAGAAGAAAATCAACTTCAAGCTAAGAAGAAGAATACCAAGACATTTCCTCCAAACAAGAAAACAACACACACAATCAAGCCGACCAAACACTGAGAAACCATGGCGGAACCCAACATGCACCGGACGCTTGACCTGACTCTATCCTGCCGCATCCAGGCGAGTTGCTGCTTAAAGTCCCTCACGCAAGCGCTGTTTAGCCACTGCACCTATTCTATCCTCCTAAAATTCACTTCAATCCCCCCCTGCCACTAGTATGTATGTATGTATGTATGTATGTATGTATGTATGTATGTATGTATGTATGTATGAATGAATGATAACTGCAACTTTGTGTATTAAAACTCATTACTCTTACCGAAGTAATATAGTGCGTGGTTATGTTATGTCATGTTAGGATAGATTATAAACTACATTGGGTTACATTTCGTGAGGTTCGGTGACGCTACAGGAAGTTAGGTGAGGTACCTGGAGGTTAGGTGAATGTTGACTGACTGACTGACAATTATTAGGAAGTGGTTCCAACACGTTCACACACAACCTATACTCATACCACAAGTCCAGAATTAGAGAGGATCATGTTATTGGATATATTTTCAACGATTTACTCAGTGTCTAACCAACTCTTTAGCGATTTAAATGTGGACCTAAAATTAGGTCCGTATATTTGTTTGTCGTGGTGGTGGTGGTGGTGTGCGCCCGTCCATCAGGTTGATTAACCACCAAAACCATAAAGGGTGCGGCCCTGCCGTTTCAGGGCATACACCACATCCATGGCGGTGACGGTCTTCCTTTTTGCGTGCTCGGTGTAGGTGACGGCGTCACGGATGACGTTCTCCAGAAACACCTTGAGGACGCCGCGGGTCTCCTCGTAGATGAGGCCGGATATACGTTTAACACCTCCACGCCGAGCTAGACGACGAATGGCGGGCTTGGTGATACCCTGGATGTTGTCACGAAGCACCTTACGATGACGCTTGGCGCCACCCTTTCCAAGTCCCTTGCCTCCTTTGCCTCGTCCAGTCATGTTGTTGTGGTTGCTACTACAGGTGGTCCTGGTGTGGCTTCGCCCACGGTTTGGTGGGAGTAGGTGGCGTGCTGTGGACGCAGCGGTAGTATCGTTCATCCAAGGCCGTCCCTCCCTCTTGGAGGTGGGGCGTAGCTTGCGGATGACGCATGCGGCACTCGTGGCCAATGAGGTGGCCACTGAGGTGGAGAATGTCTGTATATAAGCCCGCCCGCCTGCCAGGCCGCCCACTTATCACATCGCTCCTGAACGAAGAAGACCTCTCAACAAGACCTCCTGCTGGACCCGGAACTTGAAGACCGCCCTCTCCCTTGTGCCATTGTTGGCCATCTTCCCGGACCGGACCACCCACGACTGTCATCGCCCACAACAACTCACGAGCGTTCTTGGTTTATCGAGCATTAGCTTGCCCTCCCCACTGGTGGTGTGAGTGACCCACACTCCAGCTGGAGAGCAGTTATAGCGCGATATTCCCGGCGTGGTTTGAGCCCTTTTCCTTCTACTACTATTTTTCCTTTTTCGCTCTGGCCTAGGGACCTGCACCCTCAAAAGTGTATTCGTCCTGCGGTCCCCCCTGTAACTGTTCACCTCCCTCCCAGGAGATTGTGAACACGAAAGGGGGTCGGAGCAAAACCCTCCCCAGCCGAGTCTTTCCAGGAAAACCGTGATCGTGCGGGTCCACCTGGAAAGAGGGTAGCAATCCTTATCCTTCCCAAATAGGCACACTTAGCTCACGTCTATAAGTGAGCAGTCACATACACTAGGAAGTAGGCTTCCCCAATCGGGGCTCCGTGAGAGAAGCTCAGGAACCACTCTACGACCACCAGCTAGTGGGGAGTGCTGTAATTCCTTTGCTATTTACTCAACCGGAATAGGTAGGATAAAAAAAAAAAAAAAAAAAAAAATAAACAAAACCCGGTTATGGAGCGCGTACGCCCTCCTAACCGCGATCCCCGCCTGAACCGCCAACCTGACGACCCGAACCACGACAGGCTTCGCACAGAGAAAGCAGACCAGTTACGCGCCTTCAATGAAGCCCTGAAAACTAGGAACTCTGCCACCACCTCCAACAACTCCACCACCACCACCACCTCCACCACCACCACCACTGCTACCGCTACTGAGGACAACTGGACGAAGGTAGAAAACAAGAAACGCCGACGTGCTTTTTCGGGAAACGAATGCCGTCAAGCAGCCCCAAAGGCACCCATCACCACCACCAGCTCACCTCCAACGACACTGCCAAAATTCCGGATCACGAAAACGGACGCAAAAACAACATATGCCGCCGTCACAGAGATGGAAAAGCTAAATCCTCTGGCCAAGTTCTCAGTGCGGCCCAACCTAAAGGGGGAGATGATCGTTCACCCCAAAGACAAGAACTCCGCCACCACCCTCGACACTTACCTGCAAAGCACCACCACCATTACTTCAACCAAGCTAGACCCCGCCCAGAAACTGATGAAGTCGGTAGTCCTCCGGTACCCAAAGGAACTACCTCTCGAACCCCTGGAGAACCACCCGAAGATCCTAAAAGCCGAGAGATGCTCTCCCCTGTCCGACAAGACGGCCACCACGAAACAAGTGCTCATAACGCACTACGGCTCACCCCCCAGCACCATAGACCTCAAAACCTGGGGGATCTACGAAGTGAGGCCCTTCGTCCCAGAGCCCCTGCGGTGCTTCAGATGCCAGAAATACGGGCACCATCAGACAAGGTGCACGTACAAGGAAATCTGCGCAGTCTGCGCACAGAAGCACGGCACACACTCCTGCCTCACCAAGCTGAAAAATGGGGAAAAAATTGCCCCCAAGTGTGCCAACTGCGGGGGCAAACACCACGCCTGGAATCCTGGATGCTCCGAGAGAACAAAGAGGGTCCAGGCAAACCGACCAGCAGCAAGACCGGCCCCCACCGCCTACACACCAGCCCCACCAAGTACCTTCGTGTGGGGAACCCAAAGGCCCAAACAACAGAGACAACCTCCTCAGCCAGTCAACACCCAAAGTGCAGCCCAGTTTCCTGGCCTCACTACAGCCACACCTCAGCCACCCAAGCAGCAGACAACGACAACCACGAGCAAGACAAAAGAAGCACACACCAAGGCACCAGAAGGAATGATACACTTATCAGACCTAGCCAAGGTACTGACAACCTTCGCGGAGGGCCTAGCCGGACTACTGGGCCACAAGATCCAACCCACACAGCTCCAATTACTCATGGGGAGCGTCCTCGGGCAAGTCGCCACAGCTCCAGACACCTCAGTGGAGGAAGCCACGCCGGTCCGCACACGAGTAACAGCCGAGGTACACTCTACACCGAAGAAGGCCACCAGAGAACCCAAGATACCAACAGCTCCCAAGATACCCACAGCTCCCAGAAAGAAACTGGACGTTTCAACTCCCCTGAACCGAACCACGGCCCAGAAGGCAAAAACCACAGAACACGAAGACATGGACTTGATCCAGTTGGAATCGAGCTTGGACATCTCCATCGAGAAGCACCAGAAGTCCCCGATGAAACAGTGGTGGAAAACGTCAGCACCCTGAACATCCTTACATGGAATGCTCAGGGCATCAAAAACAAGAAACACCTCCTACAAGAAGCAGCAGCCAAGGACAAGCTTGACATCATACTCCTACAAGAAACACTTCTACAAGAACACCACTGTTTCAAATTCAGCGGTTACAAGACATACAGGAGGCATTTCACGCAGGCGTCAACAAGAGGATGTATGATCTTGGTCAAGTCAAGCATACCCTCCGCCGATGTCACGCAGCAATTTCCATGTGGGGAAAACATCGAGACACAGGCCGTCAAAGTAACCCTCCAAGAACGGGAATTAACTGTTCACAACATCTACAAGAACCCAAGGGGCTCACTGGAGGTTACTCAATTATTTGCTTCGGCCGCTGACCACGCCACACTCATAGGAGGGGATTTCAACGCACATCATCCCTTCCTAAGCTCGGCAAGCCCCACAAATGAAGACGGCCTACACCTATACACCACCTTTCAAGATACACCCGAGATCTGCCTCCTGAACACCGGAGAGCCCACCCACACTAGGGGAGGAAGGCTAGATCTAACCTTCGTCTCCAGTGCACTACAGCCTTCGGCCTCCTGGCAGATACACCCCACGCTGACCAGTGACCACTTCGCCACCCTAACAACGCTGAAGGTGAACAAACTCCCCACTCCACCCCCCCCGAGATGGAGATACAACACTCAAAAGGCAGACTGGGGACTCTTCAAGAAACACCTGGCTAAGTGGCGCGAAAAATCACAGCCGGCCGGCGCAGCACCCGCGGATGAGACAACCCTCCACCACCAATTGGTCGAGGCGTTTCACCTAGCGGCAGAAGAGGCTATCCCAAAAACAAAACCCACATCAAGACAGTACAATGATTACTGGTACTACTGTCCCAGGGTGAAAGAACTCAACCACAGAGTGAACATGGCCCGAAGAAACTACAGGAGACATCCCACGGCAACAAACAGACATCTCCTGCAAGTCATAGTCAAGGATACCAGGGAAGAGAAGGAAGAAATTAAAAACGCAAGCTGGCTCAAGTGGTGCTCCGAACTGAACGAGCACACCACCCTTGGCAAGATGTGGGCCCAGATCCGAAGGGCATCTGGGAAGGCAACACCACCACCACCAACTCATCCCAACCCAGAAGAGGAAGCCGAGAGACTTGCAAAACTGTTCTCTGACCGAGCAGCAACGAAGAACCTCCCGAGACAGGCGGAGGAGACACAACGGCGTCTGCGACAGGTCAGACTCCAGATGATCGAAGAGGCCTGCAACAGTGAAGATGACACTGACAGACCATTCAACCAGCAAGAACTCCAGAAGTCGCTAAAACGAAGCAAGGATACAGCTCCAGGGGCCGACAGGATAACCTACTCCATGCTTTCTCATGCCGGTACAGCCGGACACGAGGCTCTGCTGCAAGCCATCAATGCTTCGTGGACAGCACAAAGACTCCCACCGGAATGGAAGAAGGCAGATATACAGCCCATTCCGAAGCCCAGAGAACCAGACAAGCCGAGGCCCATCTCCCTTCTCAGCTGCATAGCGAAGACCGGAGAAAGAATGGCTCTCAACCGACTCAAGTGGAAAGTAGGCAGCCCACACCCTCACATCTTTGCTTACACCGAGAACACCGGCACAGGCAACAACATCGCCGAGATACTCAGCACAGTGGACAACAAACCAGCTCTGGTGGTCTTCCTCGACCTGGAGAAAGCCTTCGAACTAGCAAATCCTTTGGCCATTACAACTACGCTCGCTAAAAAAGGCGTCAAAGGAAGGTTGCTGGGGTGGATCCAGAACTACCTCACACAGAGAGAAGCACGAGTACGCTTTCAGGGAGCAACCTCAAGCTACAGGGTCCATGAAAACGGAACCCCACAAGGAGGCATCCTCAGTCCAATGCTGTTCAACGTCCTGATGGAAAATCTAGTCAAACTTCCCTTCAGACAAACAGCCAAGCTCCTATGCTATGCAGACGACTTACAGCTTATAGTAAGAGGATCGAACAGACTAGCCAACACGCAACACGCACTCCAACTTATAGAAGAGGAGTGCAACAGACTTGGACTCAAGATAAATCCAGCCAAGTCGAAAGCGATGGCCATCTGCACAGACACACCAGACAAGACGCTCTCCATACAAAACACGCCGGTAGTCTGGACCAACGCCCACCAGTGTCTTGGAATCTGGTTTGACCAGAAACTCACCTTCAAGCCGCAACTCGAGTATCTCAGGCACAGGACGAAGAGCAGACACAATATAATGAGGTCGCTCACCAGCAAATCCGCAGGAGCAAACCTTCATGTGCTCAAAGCCTACTACACAGCCGCCATCAGATCGCTGGTAGATTACAGTGCTCCAGCACTCATTGGACTGAGAGAAGACCAAATAGCTAAGCTAGAAGTCATTCAAAACAATGCTCTCAGGACCATGCTCGGAGCACCCATGTGGACCAGAATCTGCAATCTGCAAATGGAAACCGAGCTACCACCCCTGGCAGTACGAGTCAAGCAGGTGACAGCCGGTCTCCTCGCCAAAATCTGCAGAGCAGACAAGCCCACAGCTGCCAAGATTCGAATCAGTGCCTCCCTCCACCTCGACCACAGAGTGCGAGGGGCCACCTGGTCGCACGAGGCAAGCGAGGTCATCCGACACCTGCAAGCAGAAACACTCGTCAAGAACAACCAAGACACACGAGACAATGGTTACACTGTTCCTCCACCATGGAGCCCTCCACCAGCCACACTCAAATTCACCGACCTCGGCGACAGTAAAGCCAACCTCCAGAAGGAGGACCTCAAAAAAATATCTCTCCAAGCCATAGCCACCGAGACACCGGCTGATGCAGCATCATACTTCACAGACGGCTCGGTGGACCCAAAACATCATAGATCCGGAGCGGCCTTCTACACCCAAGGTCAGACCCTCCAATGGAGACTTTCCAACGACTGCTCCACCCTACAAACAGAACTGGTAGCAATCTCAAAGGCCCTACAACACGCTGCAACACAACACAACAAGTCCGTCATAATTCACACGGACTCGAAATCGGCCATGCAGGCGCTGCAACACAGTCAACCAAGAGACAACGTCCACATCATCACCTCGATCCTCGCACAGCTACAGGAATTCCAAAGCCAAAACCGACCAGTCGTCTTACACTGGATTCCCAGTCATGTAGGGATCGGAGGAAACGACGTGGCAGACGAAGCAGCCAAGGCAGCTACACGCTCCAGTACCGTACACATCCAAGTTCCAGCAAGTGTGCAACAGATCAAGAATCACCTCAGAAAGACTACCAAGCTCCACATCAAAAAGAGCTTCCTTCATGCACTCAGCGCTGGTTCCCAATCAGCCAAATGGTACCTGGCGGCCACAAAAGGGGAACCACCTTTCGCAGACAAGAAAACTCCAAGACAAACCCAAGTCAGCCTTCACCGACTACGACTAGGGTACAAGTGCTCCTGGCAGATGATCGGAAATGACGTCACGGAATGCACCTACTGTCAGGAGCCAGCAGCCAACCCACTTGAACACTATCTCCTCGATTGCGAGGTCACACAAAGCCTCCGAGACAGAACTCAAATCTCCCAAGAAACACACACAACACCAGCGGCCACTCTAACCCGAAAGGCCCATACAGACCACATTCACCACCTACTCCGGGTCATCACACGATACCCACCACCCAGATAGCTTAGAAAGCATCCTCTCCCAGCAAGTGCGGACCCCAGTTCGGGGGGCGCGCCACTCCGAGGCTGACCACGTCCAAGAGTGGGGGCCGGTGGTAAGCGTCCACTGATCCGGGGTCCGCTCACACTTGCAACCTGCAGTACCCCTCCAATCTGCAGGTGGGACCACCTCCAATCCCAATCCGGTCTGGCTGCTCCTGGAGCTCCAGCCGGAACCACCAAACGGGCCGCCTATAGGCAAAGGCCCGTGTCGGAGTACGGTCCGACAATCTCAACAACAACAACAAGCCGTGAAGGCACTTCACACATCGCTCCTGAACTAAGAAGACCTCTCAACAAAAACTCCTGCAGGACCCGAAACTGTGAAGACCGCCCTCTCTTTGTGCCATTGTTTGGCCATCTTCCCGGACCGGGCCATCCACGACTGACATCGTCAACAACAACTCACGAGCGTTTTCGGTTTATCGAGCATTAGCTTGCCCTCCCCACTGGTGGTTTGAGTGACCCACTCTCCAGCTGGAGAGCAGTTATAGCGCGATATTCCCGACGTGGTTTGAGCGCTTTTCCTTCTACTGCTATTTTTCCTTTTTCGCTCTGGCCTAGGGACCTGCACCCTCAAAAAGTGTATTCGTCCTGCGGTCCCCCCTGTAACTGTTCACCTCCCTCCCAGGAAATTGTGAACACGAAAGGGGGTTGGAGCAAAACCCATCCCAGCCGAGTCTTTCCAGGAAAACCGTGATCGTGCGGGTCCACCTGGAAAGAGGGTAGCAATCCTTATCCTTCCCAAATAGGCACACTTAGCTCACGTCTATAAGTGAGCAGTCACATACACTAGGAAGTAGGCTTCCCCAACGGGGCTCCGGGAGAGAAGCTCAGGAACCACTCTACGACCACCAGCCAGTGGGGAGTGCTGTAATTCCTCTGCATTTTCCTCAACCGGAATAGGTAGGATATAAAAAGAAAACACCACTTACCCACCGGTTATGGAGCGCGTACGCCCTCCTAACCGCGACCCCCGCCTGAACCGCCAACCTGACGACCCGAACCACGACAGGCTTCGCACAGAGAAAGCAGACCAGTTACGCGCCTTCAATGAAGCCCTGAAAAGTAGGAACACTGCCACCACCTCCAACAACTCCACCACCACCACCACCTCCACCACCACCACCACTGCTACCGCTACTGAGGACAACTGGACGAAGGTAGAAAACAAGAAACGCCGACGTGCTTTTTCGGGAAACGAATGCCGTCAAGCAGCCCCAAAGGCACCCATCACCACCACCAGCTCACCTCCAACGACACTGCCAAAATTCCGGATCACGAAAACGGACGCAAAAACAACATATGCCGCCGTCACAGAGATGGAAAAGCTAAATCCTCTGGCCAAGTTCTCAGTGCGGCCCAACCTAAAGGGGGAGATGATCGTTCACCCCAAAGACAAGAACTCCGCCACCACCCTCGACACTTACCTACAAAACACCACCACCATTACTTCAACCAAGCTAGACCCCGCCCAGAAACTGATGAAGTCAGTAGTCCTCCGGTACCCAAAGGAACTACCTCTCGAACCCCTGGAGAACCACCCGAAGATCCTAAAAGCCGAGAGATGCTCTCCCCTGTCCGACAAGACGGCCACCACGAAACAAGTCCTCATAACGCACTACGGCTCACCCCCCAGCACCATAGACCTCAAAACCTGGGGGATCTACGAAGTGAGGCCCTTCGTCCCAGAGCCCCTGCGGTGCTTCAGATGCCAGAAATACGGGCACCATCAGACAAGGTGCACGTACAAGGAAATCTGCGCAGTCTGCGCACAGAAGCACGGCACACACTCCTGCCTCACCAAGTTGAAAAATGGGGAAAAAATTGCCCCCAAGTGTGCCAACTGCGGGGGCAAACACCACACCTGGAATCCTGGATGCTCCGAGAGAACAAAGAGGGTCCAGGCAAACCGACCAGCAGCAAGACCGGCCCCCACCGCCTACACACCAGCCCCACCAAGTACCTTCGTGTGGGGAACCCAAAGGCCCAAACAACAAAGACAACCTCCTCAGCCAGTCAACACCCAAAGTGCAGCCCAGTTTCCTGGCCTCACTACAGCCACACCTCAGCTACCCAAGCAGCAGAGAACGACAACCACGAGAAAGACAAAAGAAGCACACACCAAGGCACCAGAAGGAATGATACACATATCAGACCTAGCCAATGTACTGACGACCTTCGCGGAGGGCCTAGCCGGACTACTGGGCCACAAGATCCAACCCACACAGCTCCAAATACTCATGGGGAGCGTCCTCGGGCAAGTCGCCACAGCTCCAGCCACCTCAGTGGAGGAAGCCACGCCGGTCCGCACACGAGTAACAGCCGAGGTACACTCTACACCGAAGAAGGCCACCAGAGAACCCAAGACACCGACAGCTCCCAAGACACCGACAGCTCCCAAGATACCGACAGCTCCCAGAAAGAAACTGGACGTTTCAACTCCCCTGAACCGAACCACGGCCCAGAAGGCAAAAACCACAGAACACGAAGACATGGACCTGATTCAGTTGGAATCGAACTTGGACATCTCCATCGAGGACCACCAGAAGTCCCCGATGAAACAGTGGTGGAAAACGTCAGCACCCTGAACATCCTAACATGGAATGCTCAGGGCATCAAAAACAAGAAACACCTCCTACAAGAAGCAGCAGCCAAGGACAAGCTTGACATCATACTGCTACAAGAAACACTTCTGCAAGAACACCACTGTTTCAAATTCAGCGGTTACAAGACATACAGGAGGCATTTCACGCAGGCGTCAACAAGAGGATGTATGATCTTGGTCAAGTCAAGCATACCCTCCGCCGATGTCACGCAGCAATTTCCATGTGGGGAAAACATCGAGACACAGGCCGTCAAAGTAACCCTCCAAGAACGGGAATTAACTGTTCACAACATCTACAAGAACCCAAGGGGCTCACTGGAGGTTACTCAATTATTTGCTTCGGCCGCTGACCACGCCACACTCATAGGAGGGGATTTCAACGCACATCATCCCTTCCTAAGCTCAGCAAGCCCCACAAATGAAGACGGCCTACACCTATACACCACCTTTCAAGATACACCCGAGATCTGCCTCCTGAACACCGGAGAGCCCACCCACACTAGGGGAGGAAGGCTAGATCTAGCCTTCGTCTCCAGTGCACTACAGCCTTCGGCCTCCTGGCAG
>NW_024735330.1:0-31141 GCF_018991925.1 Homarus americanus | reverse complement strand
TATTGCCAAGATTATTGCTCAGGTGAGTGCAGACAGGTAGGAGTGGAAGTGTGTAAACATCATTACCTGCCTGAGTGACAGGAAAGAGACACAGTCGGTGGTGATAGTTGATAAGTGGCTCGTACGTAAGTAACCTCTATCCTATGGTTAATTTTAACAGGCCAGAAGTGTGATTGGTGAGCGTAAGGGGGGTAAGAGGAGTGAGGAGGTTGTGTTTGTGTCATGAGGGGTGATTGAGTGGCTGTAATAATATGTGCTCAAGTTCCTTGAAGCTGTGCTATGTTGGAATTTGTTTAATTAGGAATGTCTGTCAGCAGTAACTAGACGACCAAACCCAACCTTACCTTACCTTTTCCTTTTTACCTTTATCTGTTTTACCTTGTCTTACTCCTTTTGCCTACTTTACCTTTTTCCACCTTTATTATCTACCTTACCTTACTCCAGAAGCGTTTTTTACAAAATATCGTTAATATAAATTTGTTTTAAAATGGTAACATTTGAATAATATAAGAAGTATAAAGCTACCGTAGTACTTATATTCTGTTCTTTTGTTTTAAGTGCATAAATTGCTACATATTTATATTCGAACCATCATATCAAGTACTTGTATGGATGTCCATTTATTTGTAGCTTAGACCCTTTTTGACTTGCTAATAAAGACACAGAGTCATTTTGAGTGTGACCAGTAAAAAATGAATTCAGAATATATTTGTTTCTGTTTCTAGGTGATGAGAAAGTGTGTGTGTGTGTGTGTGTGTGTGTGTGTGTGTGTGTGTGTGTTCTTATACTGCCTGATTGGAATTGTTTTTTATGATTCTAATTTCTTACTGGTCATTATTTGTAATTTCATAGGTGGAATGTATAATGACGTCCACGATAGATGATGATGATGCCTGGGAGTAGTGGAATCACCAGGTATATAACCCTCCTGTATTGCTGAGTCCTCCTGGTACTGTACATCCTCGTTGTCCTAAATAGACCGCCAACTGTTGTAGGGGCCACCAAAAACCAGAATTATAGAGGAAGACGGCAAGGTAATGCCCTTTTCCCATTTGATAAATGATTCTGTTTACTGCTTTATTTAGTGGTAACCTCATACTGAACCCAGCCTGATGGTGAGTGTGTAGGTAGCCATGTCAGAGTTCACGGGAAGCCCCGTTTCTGGTAGTGGAATAAACAATATTATGTTCAGTATTCTAAACTGAACGTTTACAGTGATATTAGCTATCGAACACGTTGTTTATAATGGATAAGTAAATATAACTCTGATCTAAAGTTACATAACATCGATATTGTGTTAGCAGGGCCGGAGCGGTCGAGGGCTGAAGTGTACTGAAGTCTTGCTCAGCTGCTCCTCATTCTGTTCCGGACGAAGTTCATCATGTAAGCCTACTGTCAGTTAGCAAACTGTGTTGGGTAGGATTAGTCATTTCCAGCGATTTATGTTCCTTTTATAATTGTGGGTTTATTATAAAAGTCTCCTCGATGAAGAATGATTTATATGTTTTCTTGTTATGAAATTGTTTCTACAAAATAGTGTTTTAAGTGAAGAAAAATACGTAAAAGTTAGCCTGCAGAGCCAAATTGTTAAAAGTCACTATAGAAAACAGTTCCGAAAGCCAGGCTGGCGGGCGCCAGTATTCTTTCTTTTTGCATTGATTTTAAAGTGGCGTCAGAATATCTGATGTTTGCATCCTGCCAAAATGAATCGCCGTTCCCCATACAGTTAAATACGGTAATTTGATTTCGGTAATACGGCTTCATTAAATGGAAAACCGCCCGTAAAAATCGATATCAGAGCGAGACCAAAACTCATCAGTTCTTGGTCGACCGGTGAGGCTGCCCGGCGGCGCACATCTTGGGGATAGAAAGTAGCCCAATGGAAAGAGATACGGTTGAGATTGTTATTTCAGTTACCACTTGATCAGAGCGTGGTAAAAAGCTTCGCACCGCCCGTCTCCATGGTAACCCGTCTCAAGATCTTGAACTGCAAAACAAAATCAAGAAGATGAAACTTAGTTATTTCAATAAAAGTCCAAGATTGAGGATGATTTTTATCTTTTGATGATAACCAAAAAGCCTATATATTTTTGCGGGTATATAAATATTCAGTTTATATAGTTAGTTTATCAGGATGGTCTGTGTAACCGTTCTACCTTTTCCTTATATGATAATTAAAATCACACAGTCAGGGCCGATTCACAGAGAAGTAAAGTGGGTGCTGCTCCTAGCCTCCATCCAAACGCAATATTTATTTATTTGTTTATTCCGTCAGATTGATTTATTTTCATTCTTTAAAATCCGGCGTTTATTCGTCTGCTCATGTTCCAGTAAGAAGCGTGAGTAGAAATTAAAGCGATATCTTGAAATCTATGTCACCTGGTTTTATGAACCGATATTTAATGAATGCTATTGTCTGTAAGCAATATATATTTAGTTCCACAAACATATATTGATCCAAATGAACTACATGGAATAACGAAGCTGAGATTAAAAATATATATTTTTTCACAACAATTAATAATGCAAGTGCTCAATGTTCTAATTTCAATATAACTGTATGCTTCCAAAATTCTCCAAAATAGGCCTCAGGCCCCAGGAACTCCTAGGATGTTTAGGCACCCCAAATCTTCAGGTTTCACAAAGAGGTCTATGGGCCTCCCAGTCCAGCACTGTTAACAAACAGAGTTTCAGGCACTGCATTTGGTATATTAAAAGAGAAGTGTTATATTTGCATAAAAGTTGATTAAATAACAAGATTTTTTAAGTAATTCTGGCAAATCTTTTAAGATACTTATATATTTCAATCTAAATTATTAACTGATGATAAATTTAGGGTGAAGTCTAGAAAGACGTGCCCTGTCTGGGGGGAAAATGTCCTCCATCCTATTTACTCAAGTATTCTTGCCAGACGACGCACTAACCTGTCCACTATTTGAGCCAGCAGACCGTTGTGGTACGAGAGACGGAGGAGGACAGGTGGGATGAGGATAAAGGAGGAAAACAAGAAACAAGCGAAAATAATCGAAAGAAAGAGAAAAGTAGAAAAAATACGGCGATAAGAAGTAAAAATCTAATAAATGAAAGTAAAATCGTAGCTCCAATTAACATAGAGCGTAAAAGAACGGGTAAACAGCACAATGGAGGGTGAAAGGAGGGAGAGGGGCGGAAATGGTGATGAATGTTGACTGGGGATTTTGTGTTGTGGGTAGGATGTTATCACATGTGGTGGTAGTGGTGGTGGATGGTGTTATGTCGGTGGTGGTGTTGGTGGTGGTGTTGGCTGAGGGTTGTGGTGGTGACTGACATGATGGTATTGATGATGGTGATGGTTGTTGTGGCGGCTGGCTCTGGTGGTGTGTTGGTTGAATTTAGTGGTGTTAGCTGCCTTAGTGGTGGTGTTGGCTGGCGACGGTGTGATCTTGTGGTGGTGGTGGTAGTGATGAAGACTGTTTTGTTAGTGGTGGTGTTTATTAAAGGTTCATAGTAGTGTCTACAGTATGTCATTTGATGTTTATAGTTAACGTGATGGTGATCGTATAGTGATCGTACTTGTTGTGCTGTGGTGGTCTTCTGTAACTGACTTGGTGGTTAAGATGGCGGTGGTGCCGGAACAAAACACAAGAACAGGTTAAAACCAGCTCTGACGCAAGGGAAGATAATTGATAGATTTCAGGATGTGAGGACAGTGATATTGGAAAATCTTTGATTACTCTTCCTGTTACAGTTATTAATGTTTACCTGTAGATACTGTGCCAGCCATCTCTTCACAAGTTCACATAAACTCACGGGTGATGATTTTCTGACCTTCCTAGACAGTCTCTCAGTCACAGGGAAAAATCATATATCTCACTCAATGGCTATGTAATCACTGAGAATGGTTTTATATACAGGATTACACCTTCCACCCGTAGTATAAGTTTCGTAAGAGCAAAACAGCCTATATTTTATTACTGTAATGTAACGTCCGCTTAAACAATTTTGTGAATTAGCCTCAGCTGTAATTTCGTGCTTAGTCTTATCATAAAAAGGTGGGTGCAGTTAGTCTGTGGCACCTGGCGTTCTTGCCTGTTTTAATCCTATAAAATCATGGAAACAAGAGACAGGTGTTGAAGAGGAGGTAATTTTAATATATCCGAAATAGACAGCAGATTAGTATCCTTCCGCTGCAGCACAGTGACGATGTATCATAGAAACTGTATGGGTTGAGTTACAAAGTTGATTGGTAACTAATATGTCCCTGTCGGTGCTTCTTGTCCTGTTTGTTACTTGTCGTCCTGTGAGAAAGTATGTCGATTCAGCCTCTGACCCCACCTGACTTATTGTATCTTGAACTATGTAATTTCATTGAATCAGGTGTTTGAGGACATTCTGTTGTTTATCCCAAATTTGCTAGCCCAATAATTGATTAGCTCATAATTAGAATATGATCAATGTATTTGATCCACTGACCTATATGTGGTTGGTGAATGATGTATTTCTTCTTTTGTGTAAGAATTGTCTGTGTAGTGAACAGTGGCATTACCCACATGAATCTGACCTACATATAGTGTCAATGAATATGATGCATTTTTTGTGTACGAACCTCTGTCCTGTATGGCAGTGAGCACATTACCCACATGAATCTGGACCGACGTATATGTATGTATGTGTGCATGTATATGTGCATGTATGTGTATATGTGTATGTATATACGTATATGTGTGTGTGTGTGTGTGTGTGTTTACATATATGTATATGTACTGTCAATGAATAGTATGATGCAACTTTTGTCTAAAGCGGTAAGAACAGTGACATTACCCATATAATCTGACCTTATACATTTATAGTTGTTAATGAATATGATGTATTTTTGTGTGTGAATCCTGTCCTGTGTGACAGTGAGAAGTGATACCACCAGTGTCGTGATGTTGACTGAATTACTTCAGAATAGCAAACTGTACTACAAGCTCTGCCACAAGAGTAAACTAAACATCAACATCATCATCCGCCCTGGGGGGAACTGATCATTAATTTCGTTTTATCTAACCTGGACGTGGATGATGATGTTACGGACGTGTGGATGATATGTTACGGACGCGGATGATGATATTACGGACGTGTGAAGATAAGTTGCGGACGTGTTTTTTAATGGAGACGATGTAGATGTATTTGGTGGTGTCCTCAGAGGAACTATTAGAGTTAACTGTAGAACAATTTAGCTTTTAGTGTGTGTGTGTGTGTGTGTGTGTGTGTGTGCGTTTATAGTCGGACAGTATTTATTCCTGGGTGTTTACTGTAAATTTGTTATGTCTCTATTTACTCTGCAATAAAACACTCGGGCAACAGCATTAATCAACAGGGTGTGACCTTTACAAATTAAACACGTTCATCAGTATCAGGTGTTTGTGTTAGGAGATGACTGGTTGGTGTGTGTGTGTGTGTGTGTTATTTTGAGCCACAGTAACGAGAAACACGAAAGTAAACACAACGTAGACTGCTGATTATGTTAGATTGTCTGGCTAGGCCAAACTGGTAATCCTATTTACACCCAACCCTATCGTTTATATATCCATCCAATTCCAGTTTGAAGCTATCCAGCGTATTGAGTACGATGTTTGGTAACTTGTTCCACTCTACCACTCTGTTTCCAAACCAATGTTTACCTATTTCGCGCCTAAATCTAAATTTGTCTAATTTAAAACCATTGTTACGAGTTCGCTCCGGTTGATAGTTTGGAGCACTTTGTAAAGTCCCCTTTGTTTAGCCCTGACTTCCATTTATACACCTCATATATCGCCCTTCACCTGTGCCCTCGAGGGAGTGCAATTTTAAGATGCTTAACCTGTCTCTGTACTCAGCTTAGTGTTTAATCAAGGAAATAGAACTAAGGTGTCTTGCTCAGGTGACCCGGCTGTTGTGCTCAGTAATGGCCAGGTCGTGGTGGTGCTGGTGATGGCAGTAGTAGTGGTGGTGGTAGTAGTAGTATGGGTGGTGGTAGTAGTAGTATGGGGTGGTATAGAAGTAGTGATGATGGTTTTCATTTTGAGTCACTGTTAACGTGCTTCTTCATCCAGACTGTCACACACACACACACACACACACACACACACACACACACACACAACAATACATACGAGAACGTTTTTACGAGTGCCACAATGAGTTTGACTTGTACGTATATATACTAAATTAAATTCTATTTCTCGGACGAAAATAACATTACAGGTATAGAGATCAAGAGGCCATCTGGGAACTACAGGTGATGGGAGATGGTAAAGAAGTTATTGGTTATTGATGTGTGATTGATGGTCCATTTGCGGTGTTGTGTTCACGTGACCTCTGACCTTACGTAAGGTAACGGAAAGTTGCTGTTCTGTGTTTACTGTTGATTTCCTTGTTTTATATAAATATGATTATTTACATATTCGTCTACCAACTTGTCTCAGATACTGTTCTACACATGTTGGTGTGTGTGTGTGTGTGTGTGTGGTTAGTTTGTATGTGTTGTAGTTTGAGTTTGCTTTCTTGACATTGTGTGTGTGGGGGTTAACTCAACACCTGAGTGACGGTGATGACGACACAACAGGGAGGGACTGTACCACGTAATCGGCTCAGGTGAAGTGGCCTCAATCACCTCATTGGTGGCAGGGAGGGGAGGTGGGTGACTGCTACTACGCCACCACCACTACTACCCCTCTTTCTTATAATTGTAGTGGGCCGACGTTCCTTGGTGTGGTGGTGGTGACGGTGATAGTGGTGATTAGTGTAGTGTTGGCGACTTTGGCTTAATGGTGACTTAATGTAATTATTACTGGTGTAGTAGTGACCATCTGGTGTTGAATTGTGGTGATGACAGTGATGTTTTGGTGACTCAACTTGGTGTAGTGGTAATGACAGTGGTGCGTTGAGTGATATTATCCGTAACTGTGATGTTAGCAGCGACTATGAAACAGTTTGTATTTTTGGTGACGGTAGTAGTGTTAGCAGTGGTATTATGGTTGCTATAGTGACCATATTAGTGGTGCATCGGAGGTTCCCTATATATGAATAGTGATGTTGGTGATGATGTGGCGATTCGTGGTGATAGTGATGGAATATCAACTTGAATATACCACTGAAACCCAGGCAAAAACATTATGATAGATGCAAAGCTTATCATTTTCAGTAAAACCATAAAATTGACGAGTGTAAAAAATTCACTTTCTGAACAATAAAGCTGATCCAATTTATCCTATGGAACATTATTGAAGGACGAGTAAATTGACTTACCCATTGTCTCAGGTTCGTGTGGGTTTGATAATACATTCCCGTCCTGAATCAATGGGAGGGATTACTGAATGGGAGAGTACTCGATGGCCTCCAAAAAGTTCCATTGGTTAAACACGTTTATAACACTTGGGTCAATAAACAACTGGTAAAAATTGAGGCACAGATTGTTGTAGACACGATTGATAGATGGGAGAGAATAACGCAGGTCCAATACCTTAATTTAGTAGAGATAGAGATAGAGAGGAGAGAGAGAGAGAGAGAGAGAGAGAGAGAGAGATCCGTCTGGTGGGGTAAGGAAGGTGTTGGTGGTGGTGGGGGTTGGGGGTTCTCCAGGTCGACAATCACCTGATGGAGGGAAGCTGTGTCCTGCGGGCAGTGTCGATGAAACAAATGAGGGTGTCCTGTTTGTGTCGGCCATTCTCCCCGCCCGATATATTGTCGAGTGCCAACACTCCAGCGGAAAATGGATTGTGGTGCCCGCTATCTGTCTGGGGGGGAGAGAGGGGAAGGAGGGTGGGGGGGAGAGGGGAGGTCATATTATACGCTATTTTCCTTTATTTGTGTATGAAGAGGGTTGCCATGAACACCACTCCAGATGAGGACCTGTGTGTGTGTGTGTGTGTGTGTGTGTGGTGATGCATGTAGTGGTGTTGATGGTGTGTGTGGGTATGAGTGGTGGGGTTGGTGTTGGTATTGAGGTGGTGTAGGTGAGGTGGTGCTGGTATGAGGCTGGTGTGAGGTGGTGTTGGTATGAGGTGGTGTAGGTGAGGGTGGTGTTGGCATGAGGTGGTATAGGTGAAGGTGGTGTTGGTATGAGGTGGTGTAGGTGGAGGTGTTGGTATGAGGTGGGGTGAAGGTGGTGTTGGTATGGGTGGTGTGGTGTAGGTAGGTGGTGCTGGTATGGAGGTGGTGTAGGTGAAGGTGGTTCTGGTATGAGGTGGTGTATGTGAAGGTGGTGCTGTTAGTGAGGTGGTGAAGGTGGTGCTGGTAAGAGAGGTGTCGGGTCAGGGCAGTGGTGTTGGTATGAGGTGGTGTAGGTGAAGGTGATGATGGTATGAGGTGGTGGTGGTGAAGGTGGTGTGAGGTAGGTAGGTAAAGATGCTGGTATGAGGTAGAAGGTGATGGGTATGAGGTGGTGTAGGTGAAGGTGGTAAGTGAAGGTGGTGTAGAAGGATGTTGCGAGGTAGGTGAAGTTGTTGTTGGGTATGAGGTGGTGTAGGTGAAGGTGGTGCTGGTATGAGGTGGTAGGTGAAGGTGGTGTTGGTATGAGGTGGTAGGTGTAGGTGGTGTGTTGGTGAGGGTGTATGTAGGAAGATGGTGTTGGTATGAGGTGGTGTAGGTGAAGGTGGTGTTGGTATGAGGTGGTGTAGTGAAGGTGGTGTTGGTATGAGGGTGTAGGTAAGGTGGTGTTGGTATGAGGTAGGTGAAGGTGATGTTGGTATGAGGTGGTGTAGGTGAAGGTGGTGTTGGTATGAGGTGGTAGGTAGTGTGTGGGGTGAGGTGGTGTAGTGTTAAAGGAGGTGGTGTGATGATGGTGTATGAGGGGTGTAGGTGAAGGTGATGATGGTATGAGGGTGTAGGTGAAGGTGATGCTGGTGGGGAGGTGTAGGTGAAGGTGGTGTTGGTATATGAGGTGGTGTAGGTGAAGGTGATGCTGGTATGAGGTGGTGGGTGAAGGTGGCAAGGGAAGGAGGTGCTAGGAAGTTGGTGGTGCTGGTATGAGGTGTAGGTGAAGGTGATGCTCAGAGGTGGTGGAAGGTAAGGGGTTGTTGTCGTCAGAAGCCCAGTAAAGCTCGTGTCTTATCTCGCTGTCAACATTCACCCAGCTGTTCTTCCATAAGCCAGTTCTTTATATAATTATTTCTCCCGTTTGTTCATCATTCTTAGTCATCAGTCTCTTTCTCCTTCTCCTTTCTTTCAATTCGTTTATTGTAATTTGATTTTTTTATCCTTTATCGTTTCTTCATCTTATTTATGTTATTCACTTACTTTCTCACATCATCTCTCTCTCCTCCATCACATCATTCCTCTGCCTCTGCCACTCTTCCTCATTTCACCTCACCAGGGTCTGAGGGGGGAGGGAAAAGGTCAAGGTTGGTATCGACTATAGGGAAGGGAGGTCATTAAGGAGGGTATATTAACTTCACCACGGTCACCAATACTGTCCTCTCCCTCAGCTATTACTACCCAAGGTCATTACCGGAGCACCACTACCTCGACCAATAGGAACCACGAACACAATTCCCCACATAATATGACCATCGTCAACAAAGAGGCCATTATATATGTCATGGGCATATATTCTTGCTAAGGGCGCCACTACCAACTAAAATGACTACCCAATTTGTCAATTTTGTTAACAGTGCCACTAAACCTGTACAAATGGACCACTACCCAAATTATCAGTGCCATTCTTTGCCATCAGTGACACAACGCTGAATGGAAAAGGAATCCACTGTCTTCATTTGGTCTTTAGGCGACTTACCTATAACCAGTACGGCTGCCACTTCCTTCACCAGCAAGTCCTTCCTCACCAAACAAGACCTTCCTTCACCAGCAAGACTCTCACCAGCAAGACCCCTTCACTAACAAGACCTCACCAACAAGACCTTCTCACCAGCAAGACCTTCTCACCAATAATGTTCCCCTCATCAACAACCCTTTCCTCACCAACAAGATCCTTTCACCAACAAGACCCCTTCCCAATAAGACTTCTCACCAGCAAGACCCCTTCCTCACAAACAAGACTCTCACCAGCAAGACCCTTCCCCATCAACAAGACCCCTTCCTCACCAACAAGACCCTTCCTCACACCAGCAAGACCCTTCCTCACCAGACAAGACCCTTCCTCACCAACAAGACCTTCTACTAAGATCCTTCACCAACATCTCACCAACAAGATTCTCACCAGCAAGCTCATCAACAAGACCTCACCAACAATGCCCCTCCTCACCAACAGCAGACCCTTCCTCACCAACAAGACCCTTCCTCACCACATGCCCTTCACCAAACAACAAGACCTCCTTCTCACCAGCAAGACCCCTTCCCTCATCAATAAGACTTCCTCACCAACACGACCTTTTCCCTCACTAGCAAGACCTCTTCACCAATGAAATGCCCTTCCTCACCAACAAGACCCCTTCCCTCACCAACAAGTTGCTCACCAGACCCTTCCTCACCAACAACCTCTCACCAACAAGACCCCTTCCTCACCAAGACCCTCCCTCACCAACAAGACCCTCAACAAGACCCCTTAACAAAGACCTCACCAACAAGACCCTTCACCAACACGTCTCTGTCCTCACCAACAAGACCCTTTCTCATCAAGACCTCTTAACAAGACCTCTCACCAACAAGCCTCTCACCAACAAGACCCTTCACCAACAAGACTTCTCACTAGAAGACCCTCCTCACCAACAAGACCTCTCTGCTCGCCTTTTCACAACAGACTTCTTCTCACCAACAAGACCACTGAGGGTGAGGACAGGTGCCCCGCACCGCCCATACGAAGGAGGAACGTGGGAGAAACTGTACCGGAGGCGGAAGTTTATCAGACAGGTGAGTGAACGTCAGGTAGTAGGTATTGTAGGAGTGAGGAGCCTAAAGGGTGCTTAATGTATATTCATTACAATAGACACGTTCTAAAGGACTTGTGAAATTGTTCTTCGTTTGGTATCATCTGTTGGTTAGGTAAATCCGTGTGGTGGTGGTGGTGGTGCTGTTGTTTGTCTTTATAATAGGAATATTCGTCTGGTGAAACGCCTTTAACCTTTTCGATACGATGACTTAACCATTTTGAGTATGATGACATAACCTTTGAGCAGTGATGACAACCCTTCAGTACGATGACTTAACCCTTAGTACAATGACTTAACCCATTAGTACAATGACTTAACCCTTTTAGTACAATGACTCTAACCCTTCAGTACAATGACTTAACCCTGAGAACAATGACAACTCTTTCAATATGATGACTCAACCCCTTCAGTACAATCCATAGGTCATCGTATTCAGAGGTATTAGACATTGTAATCAAAACACTAAGGGAATTAAGACATTGTACTCGGGGCGATAACTCAATTATATAATGGACTCATTCAATGTACTCATGGTTGGTCATTGTATATATATATATTAATAGCAATATTATTACTCCTTGTATCTGGAATATGTAATGAAAGCCTTTGTTCATCTCTACAAATACACCATCAACTTGTTTTGCTCAGTTTTGTCAACACAAGTGAAAATACATTCAACTGGTGTTTATAGAGATTCCTTTAGTCGTCACCTGGGAAAAAGAATTCGTGGAGCGTGTACACCGAGAGGACAGGTGGCAGGAAATGTGCAAACACGACGGGGAAATGTAAGACTTACCTATATATACTGGAAGAGAGAATCTCAACGCTGACAGAATTTCTAAACGCCTGACAAAAAGAATTCCTAACTTGACAACAGACTGCACAATTCCTTCAACATCTGACAATATTTCTGACACTGACTGCTTGTATACATGAGATTGATGGATATTATTATTATTTTATTCTAAATTGTCACATTCACATAAATTATAAACATTTAATAGTGAAAACAAATAAATTGGGTTTCAAAATCTCAATCTGTTTACCTACATCACCCTCAAGTGGTGCCAGATAGTGTCATGGTCCTTAACTACAATAGAAACCATAATCTGTAATGCTTGATTGGGATATAGCCCTTACGGTTACCTGCCAGTGTAAGGATAAGTGACGAAGGAAAATGAGCGTTATTGATGGATGATATTAAGATTATAATTAAAATACCTGTAATACCTGTTGTGTATATACCTTTACCTGGTGTGTGTGTATCTAGTAATGGCTTGATTGATCACCAGGTAACCTAACTACTAATTAGCCGTAGTATATGAGAAACCCTGAAGCAATTACAGGTAGACTGTAGGTGGGCCCAAGTCAGCTTGTCATAGTGAGTCCGTCCTGTGTCGTGTTACTGGATCACCTGAAGATTAGGAACCCCAGCTAATTTTACCTGATGATTAAACACCCTAATGTTAACTTAACCTAACATAGTGTTGCGTTATCAAACCTAGCCTAACCTAACCTAACCTAACCTAACCTAACCAAACCCAATTCATTTAACTTTATGGTGTTTAATCATCAATTGAAATAATCTGGGGTGTCTTATTCAGATCCGGAGGCATTATAGTGTTAGGGTTGTAACGTAGTGTAGGTGGGGCTTCTATTGACGAGTTAATTGTACCTTAAACCTCCTTTTGTTATTGTTACACCTGTGAGGCTTCGTGGTGATGAGGACAGGTGTGTGTGTGGTGGGTGGAAGGTATATGAGGTGTTAGTATATTGATGTCTCAGGTTAACCATATACACTAGGTAAACTCAGGTGAATTAGACACACTCAGGTGAATTAGACACACTCAGGTGAACTAGACATACTCAGATTAATTACACACTAGACACATCTCATCTATAGTTCTTGTCTGTGTATTTGAGACAAGTTGTGTATAACAGAAGGTGCGTATCTTTGTGACGAGAGAGAGAGAGAGAGAGAGAGGTTCTGGTGAGTTTATCTTTGTTACTGGAGAAAGAAAAGAAAAAGAGAGAGAAGAAGGACTTGCGTTAATTAATATATATATCTGACTGTAGAGGGGGTGTAACAGAGAGAGAGAGGAGGGGGGTTAAAACGAGGTCAGGACTAAGGTTAATTGGGAAGAAAGGGTGAGGGAGGAAATATAAGAACGAATGAGAGAAAGAGAGGGAAGGTAATAAGATGGCGAGGGTCGTGTTATGAATTAGTGTGGTGGGTGGAGAGCAGAGGAAGTGGTGAGGGAAGTGGGAAAGTGGTGAGGGAAGTAAGTGAAGTGGTGAGGGAGGTAAGGAAGTGGTGTGGCGCAAGTAGGGAAGGGTGAGGGGGAAGTGGTGAGGGAAGTAAGGAAGTGGTGTGGCGAAGTAGGGAAGTGGTGTTAGAAAAGGAGAGAAGGAAGAGGAGAAAGGAGAGTCGAAGAGAAGCATTAACGAGATGGAGAGAGAGAGAGGGGGGATAACACCCACTTGACACGAGGTCTTCAACACCACAGCTGACCCAACCACCCACACACACGCTGTTATTAGTCGCCTGACAGTTTGCATATAAAGGTTCAATTTTCACAAGTTCACAGCTCACGACTCTCAGCAGCTCACAGTTCATAGCTCACGACTCTCAGCAGCTCACAGTTCATAGCTCACGACTTTCAACAGCTCACAGCTCATAGCTCAAGGGTCTCAATAGCTCACGACTCTCAACAGCTCACAGTTCTTAGCTCACTACTCTCAACGGCTCACAATTCACAGCTCACGACTCTCCACGGCTCACAAGTTCATAGCTCACGGCTCTCAAAGCACAGCTCACGGCTCTCAACAGCTCACAGTTCATAGCTCACGACTTTCAACAGCTCAACCATAGCTCACGGCCTCAGCAGCTCTCAGCTCACAGTTCTTAGCTCACTACTCTCCACGGCTCACAATTCACAGCTCACGGCTCTCAAAGTTCACAGCTCACGGCTCTCAACAGCTCACAAGTTCATAGATCACGACTGTCAGCAGCTCACAGTTCATAGCTCACGACTCTCAACAGCTCATGGCTTTCAATAGCTCTCAGTTCATAGATCACGACTCTCAGCAGCTCACAGTTCATAGCTCACGACTCTCAGCAGCTCATGGCTTTCAATAGCTCTCAGTTCATAGATCACGACTCTCAGCAGCTCACAGTTCATAGCTCACGACTCCCAACAGCTCATGGCTTTCAATAGCTCTCAGTTCATAGATCACGGCTCTCAACAGCTCACAGCTTACACTTCATAGCTCACTACTCTCAACGGCTCATAGTTCATAGCTCACGACTCTCCACGGGTCACAATTTACAGCTCACGGCTCTCAGAGTTCACAGTTCACGGCTCTCAACAGCTCACAGTTCACAGCTCAGGGCTCTCAAAGTTCACAGTTCATAGCTCACGACTCTCAGCAGCTCACGGCTCTCAACAGCTTACAGTTCATAGCTCACGGGTGTCAACAGCTCAACAGTTCACAGCTCACGACTCTCAGCAGCTCTCAGTTCACAGCTCACGCCTCACAAAAGCTCACAATAGTGGTGGTTATATCCTGTTGTGAAGACCTCTAGCACACCACTCACTGCTCACCACTCACTGCTCACCACTCGCTGCTCATTTTAGCTGTGATATTCTTTACTATGGAGTTGAAGCTCATATTTCGCCTCACAATTCACAACCACAAAGGTCATCTCACCTCCACCTCATAACTCACAAAGGTCACATCACCACCTCATAACTCACAAAGGTCACATCACCACCTCATAACTCACAAAGGTCACATCACCTCCACCTCATAACTCACAAAGGTCACATCACCACCTCATAACTCACAAAGGTCACACCACCTCCACCTCATAACTCACAAAGGTCATATCACCACCTCATAACTCACAAGGTCACATCACCTCCACCTCATAACTCAAAGGTCACATCACCACCTCATAACTCACAAAGGTCACATCACCCACCTCATAACCTCACAAAGGTCACATCACCACCTCATAACTCACAAAGGTCACATCACCACCTCATAACTCACAAGTATCACTACCTCCACCTCATAACTCACAAAGGTCACATCACCTCCACCATAACTGTCACATCACCTCCACCTCATAACTCACAAAGGTCACATCACCACCTCCTCAGCATTGGTATGAGTGTTTATTAATCATAACAAGATCAGAGAAATGTTCATTAATCAGTATTGTCCATCGTTATCAGTCTAGAATATATGACCCCGTGGGCTGGTGTTGGGGCGGGGCGGGCGGGCGGGGCGGGGCGGGCGGGGCGAGGAGAGGCGGGCGGGGCGAGGAGGCGAGGCGGGGAGGGGGGTGAGGGGCAGGAGGATTTTTATCTATCTTGATTCTTTATTATTTAATGTTTAAGTTTTTTGGGGAGCTAGTTACTAATTTGTGAGTTATTCCTCTTATTTAATGTCTCAGCGCCATTAATTTAACCTTAATGGTGTTTATGGTACTAGGGAGGTCGTTGTGATGTGTGTGTGTGTGTGTTTGTGTGTGTGTGTTTGTGTGTGTGTAATAATAATAATAATAATAATTAACGGTTTATTGAAAGAGCTTGGCAGCCAGAATGAAAATATACAGTTACATATTTGGGGAATGGGTTACGAATTACAAATAATATACAAGTGACATAAGTGACACAAATAAGACATATATGTAACTTAGATGGGGATCAGCTCAAACTACAGTTCATTTCAACATAGTGAGTGTAGGGAGCAGTGTTTACTGGGAGTGAATACACTGATTTATTACATGTTATTGATAATTTTACAATGGTTGGGACTGGGCTGTTCTTATAGCGACAGTTCAGCACGTATGGGCTGGATGCGGTTGTGGTGTCGAACAGCAATTCTCGGACAGGATCTCAGTAGTAGGGGCCGGTGTCGGGGATGGTGTAGAAGCTTACCAAATTTGCAGATGAGGCCGTGGTGATGGTCAGTGAGAGTCGAAAGGGTCAGTGTGTTGAGCGCTTCTGATATGTGGAGTAGGAAGGGAGAGAATAATCTTGCATGCCCTCTTTGCACTTTTTCTAGGTGTTTACGTTGTGTGGCATTTAGGAGGAAGACCAGGTGGGAGGCATAGGTGAGCTTGGGAAGAATGTTGTGTATACACTGAGGAGCTCGGTGCGGGAACTCCGAGGGACTTGAGTCGGCGGAGGAGGTGGAGACGGAACTGGAGGATTTGACACCACTGACGTGTGGTCAATTTAGTTTGTTGTCTATGGTGACGCCGAGGAGCCGTGGAATCTACAACCTGGAGTGTGTTCGGACCAGGGTAATGGAAGGAGGTGGACAATGTCGGAGGAGAGGTTGATGTGCATAACCATGGTCTTGGTATGGTTGATGACATGGTTGTTGGTGGCCCAGTTTTGAGACTGTTCAATAAATCCTGAAGGGCGGTATATTTGGGAGCAGAATTGTTGACGCTGATCCCTGGTGGAGTCGTCGACATATTTCAGCGAGCAGGGTTTCTCTTAAGGCATCATTGATGAGCATAAAAGGCAGAGTGGTCCCATCTTGGTGCCTTGGGGACGCCACAGGTGAGTGACTGAAAGGTGGAACAGCCCCTCGGAAGCGTGTGTTGTGTGTGTGTGTGTGGGGAGTAATTATGCTGTCAGTACTGGTTGTCCTCTCCTCTCCTCTCCTCTTGCTTGTTCCTTTGTCTTATCTCTCTCTCTCTCTCTTTTTTCTCTGTCATTTGAATCTTTCCTCCACTCCCTCTCTTACCTTCCTTACTTTCTCTTCCTTCTACTTCCTCTTACCTCTCTACTATTTTCTCCTACCCATCTACCTTCTTCACTATCCTCCTTTTTCCTCCCCTTTCCTCCCTTTCCTCCTCCTCCCTCGGTTACCTTCCTGTCCTCCTCGCTCACTTCTCCCTTCCTTCCCTCCCCTTCCACGCCGTTGTGGTTTTGGTGCCATGGTGGAGGCCATGGTGGAGAGGGCCATGGTGGAGAGGAGAGGGCCATGGTGGAGGAGGAAGGGCCAGTGAAGGGCCATGTGGAGGCCATGGTGGAGGGGGAAGGGCCATGGTGGAGAGGAGGAAGGCATGGTGGAGGGAAGGGCCATGGTGGAGAGAGGGCCATGGTGGAGGGGAGAGGGCCATGGTGGAGGGGGAGGGCCCATGGTGGAGGGGGAAGCATAGGAGGGGGAAGGCAATGGTGGAGGGAGAGGGCCAGTGATGGGAGGGCCATGGTGGAGGGGAGGGCCATGGTGGAGAGACCATGGTGGAGAGGGCCATGGTGGAGGGAAGGGCCATGGTGAAGGAGGAAGCAGCTGGTGAGGCCCCCCGACAGTGGGTCAGCGGCCAGGCTATTGATTCTCGTGTCCCACTTGTGGCTGTCTGTAACGCCGCCCTTCTGGGGTTCTCACGCTCTCTGGGGACTGAGTACTCCCAGAGTCTTCCTCCCTCACCACCCCTTAGAGCATACTACTTCCCCCCCATCCTTCCTCCCATTCCACAGATCCTTCCACTCCCCACCCCCATCCTTCCTCCGCCCACCCCAGGATGTTCACCCAGCTCTATCTCTCCCCTCCGGCTCCCCAGAGTCGTCCAGATCCAAGACACTCCTCTAGGTTTATCTCCTCCTGGTTCCCCAGAGTCGACCATAACAGCCACCCCCAAATACCCCCAGAGTCGACCAGAACCCATCCACTTCCCCCAATTCCCCCAGATGCCCCAGAACAATACCTGTCCAAGCTCTGACCTTATACCACTTGTACTGAGAAGCAGCCTACTACTTTACTAACCTCCCCCACCCCAACCTAACCCCCCATCCCTAACTCCCCACCCCCACCCACCCCCACCCCCTCCCCACCCTCCCCACCCCTACCTCCCTCCTCCCCCTCTCGCTGTTACAGATTGGCAACAGCTACATATACTATTCCCAAAGTCTTTAGTGGTCCATCTCTTGGTTAAGTTAAGTTTGGTTAGGTTAGGTTAGGTTGTCTTAGGTTAGGATTAGTTGGCTAAAATAGGTTAGGTATAATTAGGTTGAGTTTGTTTGGTTAGGTTAGATTAGGTTGGGTGAGGTTAGGTTAGGTTTCTTTCCGTAAGTCGAATTTTGGTTTAGTTAAAACTTTCTTCGTCTTGATGGTTTATGGTGTAGAAACTCTCTCTCTCTCTCTCTCTTCTCTCTCTCTCTCTCTCTCTCTCTCTCTCTCTCTCTCTCTTTTTTCTCTCTCTCTCTCTCTCTCTCTCTCTCTCTCTCTCTCTCTCAGGGGTTCTATATATTATCCTAGAGTGGAAGGAACTATGGGAAGGAGAAGCAGGAGGATGTAGAGGAAGAGGGAATGGGAAAAGAAAGATGACTGGAAGGAAGAAGGAGGAGGAGGAGACTGGGAAGAGGAGGAGGAGGAGAATTGATGTGACGTTCTGGTGGCCAATTCGTTTCTTTGTTAGGATATTTTTCCCTCACTCGGAACGACTCTCATCTCTCATCTCTCTTTCTACCCTTCCCTCCTTCTCCCCCCTCCCACCTCCCCTCTCCCCTCCCACCTCCCCCCCTCTCCCCCCCCTCTCCAGAGTCCTTAAGACCTTTAGCCTAGAGTGGGGTTCTGTCTGGCTGGTGGTGGAGGGGGAGGAAGAGGGAGAAGGAGTAGGGGTTAAGGGAGAGGTAGGGTGATGGAAAGGGGGGGATAGGAGGGTGATGGAGGTGGGGAAAAGGTTGAAGAAAGAGTATGAGGGAGGAAGAGGACATGGAAGGATACACTGCTAGAGTGAGGAGGGGGTCAGGGAGGTCAGGGGACTCTCCAAGACGCAGGATGTTGAGAGACAAGAAGGAAGGATTAGGACGAGGGAAGGACACGGTAAAGGGATTCTGTGCTGGAGATATTTACTGGTTTGAAGAGTTTTGTGCCTCCTTCTCTCACCCCCCACCCCTCCCTCCTCAGGACTCAGGTTCGTCTCCAGCCCCAGGATACACTTACTTTCCTTCCCTCAGTCCTTCTCCCCCAGGCATTGACTCGCCGTAAGTAAGTCTCTTCTCGTCTGGTTTACTTCAGTCAGGCAGTGGTTTACTGAAGCCTTGAGAGGGATGGGGAGGAGGAGATCGAGCAACTGACGCTGCTTGGCAGATTGTGTTGATACCGTAGTTTGGAGAGGAGGTTGGTGGGTTGTGGGAGGCAGGTGGGTGGGTTGTGGGAGAGGCAGGTGGGTGGGTTGTGGGAGTGGGTGGGTTGTGGGGGGGCAGTGAGGTGGGTGGGTTGTGGGAGAGAACAGGTGGGTGGGTTGTGGGAGATAGGTGGGTGGGTTGTGGGGAAGACAGGTGTGGGTAATCGGCCCTGTATCACGTCTAAGAAGATGGGGAGGTATATAGTAATTATAGTTAGACAGGTAAACCATACAGGTAAATGAACATATAAACAATATGTAGAGATTAAACATTTACAACACATATACATAGTACACATAATTATTGTCATTAGGATACATATAACACATACAGTACTGTTCATGTAATCTGGAGTGGAAAACTGTATTTTGTTGTGGTCTGGCCGTCCTGTGTAATGAAATAACTGTGGAGGTGGAATTTGGGGAATGTGAAAGGTGGGTGGCCATTTTTCTGTGTATGAATAACTACAGAGAGGTCGATCACAAGGTCGCCTGGGTGTAGTGTGTGTGTGTGTGTGTGTGTGTGTGTGTGTGTGTGTGTGTGTGTGTGTGTGTGTGTGTGTGTGTGTGTGTGTGTGTGTGTGTGTGTGTGTGTGTGTGTGTGTGTGTGTGTGTGTGTGTGTGTGTGTGTGTTGTTTACAGTATTTTTTTTACATTATGGAATATTTCTATGTTTGTTTACTGTACTGTTTAAGTGTCAACACAGAGTCGTTCATTAACCCAGACAAAAGTTAGCGACATAGGACTGTGGGGTGTGGTGGGTCCTCCCAAGGTCATGTTCACTCAGGAACTCTGCGGTAGTGTGGTAAAACTAAACTAACTTAACCCATACCTAACCTAACCTATACCTAACCTAACCTAACCTATCCTAACCTAACCTATCCTAACCTATCTAACCTATACCTAACCTAACCTATCCTAACCTAACATAACCTAACCTAATCTAACCTAACTCAACCTATACCTAACCTGTAACCTAACCTACCTAACCTAACCTAAAAACCCAACCTAATCTAACCTCCAGAATAGCGAACCTTGTGATTAAACGATTTCCAATGACTTTACGTATCATTAACTTTGCAATCAGTACACCTTAGGATAAATGAACAGGTATGTAAATAGAACCGAGGATAGTGTTTAATGCCTTGTTTATGATAACTTGACCCCTTGAGTACGATAACTTAACCCCTTCAGTACTATAGCTTGACCCCTTGAGTACTATAACTTGACCCCGAGTGCTATTATAACTTGACCCCTTGAGTACTATAACTTAACCCCTTGAGAACTATAGCTTAACCCCTTGAATACTATAACTTAACCCCTTGAGTACTATAACTTAACCCTTGAGAGCGATGTCGCAATCTTTAAAATATTGCGACCTTTTAACCTAAGTAAGGCAACGCGGTACTCTGCTTAATGTAAGAGCAAACCCAATAAACTTAAGGTTGTATTTGACCCAGCTTTAAAACTTACATCAGGTGAAGTAAGCTGGGGTGTCTTAATATCCAAGTAAAATAAGCTGGGGTCTTATAATCAGGAAAAATAAGCTTGGGTATCGAATTTTCAGGTAATCCCAAAAGAGAGACAGAGTGTGTGTGTGTGTGTGTGTGTGTGTGTGTGTGTGTGTGTGTGTGTGTGTGTGTGTGTGTGTGTGTGTGTGTGTGTGTGTGTGTAGAAAACAGATATACATACTAGGATGTCACAGTATTGGTGTGTATATTCAATTGGAAACACTGACAGCGAGGCAGTGTTTCCAAAACCCCGATAATACGATATAGGGGGGATACGGGCTGTGGGTGTCCTGTTGTTGTTCTCTCAGGTCGATACAACGGGGTTCAGATGAGGCCAAATCACTTCTTCCCCACCTCCCTATTTCTCCCTCCTCCCATTTTCTCCCCCCACCTCCCTATTTCTCCCTCCTCTCTATATTTTCTCCCCCACCTCCCTATTTCTCCTCCTCCCATTTCTCCCCCACCTCCTATTTCTCCCTCCTCCTATATTTTCTCCCCCACCTCCCTATTTCCTCCCTCCTCCCATTTTTCCCTCCTCCTCATTTCCTCCCCTCCCATTTCTCCCCCCACCTCCCTATTTCCTCCCTCCTCCCATTTTCTCCCCCACCTCCTATTTTTCCTCCTCCCTCCTCCCATTTTCTCCCCCACCTCCCTATTTCCTCCTCCCATTTTCTCCCCCACCTCCCTATTTCCTCCTCCCTCCCATTTCTCCCCCACCTCCCTATTTCTCCCTCCCATTTTCTCCCCACCTCCCTATTTCCTCCTCCTCCCATTTTCTCCCCCTCCCTCCCTATTCTCCTCCCATTTTCCCCCACCTCCCTATTTCCTCCCTCCTCCCATTTTCCCCACCTCCCTATTTCTCCCTCCTCCCATATTCTCCCACCTCCCTATTTCTCCCTCCTCCCATTTCTCCCCCACCTCCTATTTCCTCCCCCTCCTCCCATTTTCTTTGTTTATATACTGTTTTTGTTTTTCTTATGTATATTTTACTTGTTATCGCCGACTTTTGTTATTGATTGATTTTTTTTTATGTTTCGTGTTTGAATCATTTCACGTCACTTGGTTTGTGTGTGGTTGTTTTAATTATTTATCGTGGTTTATGTTTCTGTGTTTTAGTCATTTCACATGGTTTACATTTCGTGTTTTAGTCATTTTTCACATGGTTTAACTTTTGTTTTAGTCATTCTTCACAGATGGAGTGAGTACACCCCCCTCCCCAGTTGGTAGGTGTAACTCAGGTATTTTTGGATGTCTTGTCCCTAATTAGGTATTGCCAAGGTGCATCTCTACCTGGCCTGCCTCTGTAACCATAAGGTGATTTAGCGAGTTGTTGATCTCTCTCTCTCTCTCTCTGAGGGGAGAGGGCCAGGTAGGGAGCCAACTCACCACCTGGTAGACACTTTATTAATTATTTACCTGGACTGTACCAGCCTCTCCTGGTTGTTTACAGTAAGGAGTTGTGGAGGGTTGGTTGTGGCCTCAGGTCAGGTTTGCCCACCTTGACCGGAAGTTCCTGAAGAGTATCACGAAGCAGGAGGAGGGAAAACGGTGGAGAGAAAGGGGGGTGGGAGGAAGGGAAGAAGGGAGAGGAGAAAGAGGAGGAGGATTAGAATGAGGAAGAAGAGAAGGAGGAAGAGAAGAAGAGGGAAGAGGAGGAAGAGAAGAAGAGGGAAGAGGAGGAAGAGAAGGAGAAGGAGGAAGAGAAGAAGGAGAAAGAAGGAGGAGGAGGAGAAGAAGAAGGAGTAGACGTGAAACAAAAATATTAAATAAATTACTGATACCAACTTAAGAAACAATATTTAAAAGATAATGGGAAGGAAGATGAGGCTTTAGTTATTGTCTGTCTGTCTGTCTGTCTGTCTGAGTTAAAAAGTTTACGTTTATAATTGTGTTTTTCAGTGACCTTGTATGACCTCTCTACAATCAAGGTCATTATGTATTTAGTAACTGTTTATTAAGTACTTAAATTAGAGAGAGGTTTTCGGTCTCCTCACTCCACGTACTGAGAAACATTTAGAGAGATGAGAAACCTGACACACTGTATACGCCTCGTGTGACCTGGGCCTACAGTAGGGTGTCTGGAGGTTGCCACGACGGACGCCACCATTGTAACTCCCCCCTCTGGCTTCCCCGCCTCGCTTCCTCCCTCAAGAGTCCTTTACACACACACATACACACACACACTTCGTAGCCTGCAGGAGTCGACAGGAAAGTTATATATATTTTTTATAACTAGACCAACAGACTAAGGGACAATATAACAAGCACAGTATTAAGGCACTGTACTTGTACTACCTTAATTGAGTGAGTGTCCTTGCCAGCGAGGTAGGTGTGTGTGTGTGTGTGTGTGTGTGTGTGTGTGTGTGTGTGTGTGTGTGTGTGTGTGTGTGTGTATCGGGTCGGCTGGGTTTTTTGTCGTTACTAAAAGGAGATATAACACTTTACTGTGTCCCCTCTCCTCCTCCTCCTCCTCCTTCCTCCTCCTCCTCCTCCTCCTCCTCCTCCTCCGCAGGTACCATAGCTCTCATACACACAGGAAAAGGTTCACAGTAAATACAGGTTCACTCAGAGCCCAGGAATCACTGCTCGTTATGCTCGTCACGTTTACTCTGGTGTAAGGACAGAGGCAGATGGTGTTCCATTAAGCGAGGTCCACAAATCTTATTTTACTGATGTTTCTCTGACTGGGGTTTGTAGTGTGCACAGGGAGCGAGGGAGGATGTCAGGGAGTGTGCCAGGGAGTGTGCCAGGGAGTGTGTCAGGGAGTATGTCAGGGAGTGTGCCAGGGAGTGTGTCAGGGAGTGAGGTGCTTGTATCATACTGCGGCGCCATCCTCCCTCTGTGTAACCTGTGCGTCCGGAGTTACGGTGCCACGTCTTGAATGTAAAGTGGCATCCACACTCACGCCTTCCCCAGGGCCACCTACTGCCCCGGCCAGGGACCCTAGGGCAGCCACACCACAAAGACGGGTCCATCTTTGTTAGATATTCTCAACCACAGGACACCAGGAGCAACGTAACCCTAGGATCCGGGAGCTCGTGCCACCTCCTGCTAGGGATCTTTTAACTCAAGGACTGCAGGACCAACGTAGCCCAGTGGGGTAGTGTGGAGGCAGCGGCGCCACCCTCAGCACCATGGTTGAGGGGAATATGTAAATGTGCAGTTTTGTGTTGCGAGACCCACATCCCTCTGCGTGTGTGTGTGTGTGTGTGTGTGTGTGTGTGTGTGTGTGTGTACCGCCACCGCCGCAGACAGCCACACCTCCCCATCTGCCGGATCGCTCGCCAGATTGTAACTTCTCCGCCTGGGTTTATGTACCGAGTGTTCCCGCCTCTACCACTAGCCGCACCCTGAGCTTTACTACTCTCCCTTGAGGATCTTGAGGATGTTAGCTGAAGATGTGATTTAACTACAGGTCGTCTGGTTCATCCCCTGGGCCTCGGGAGTAGGTCAGGGGGTGTGTGTAGTGTCGTCGCCTTGGGTGTAATTCAAGGAGACGTGATGTACCCACAGCTGGTGCTCAGGTGTAGGTGAAGGCTGTGGAAAGGTTATTTCTATACAGGTGTTTAGGTGAAGGTGTATTGTGGGTGTAAAGGTATTCAGATATAGGTGAAAGTGTGGTGTAATGTGTAGCTGCTTTGATATACCCAAGGTGTAGTTGAGAGGGGGGCTTATCTACCTACAGGTGTTGTGGTGTAGCCCGAGGTGTGACTTTTGTACACCTGTGTTATGGTTCGAGGTGCAGTGCTGCGGCAGGTGTTAATTTTATTGTCCCCCCCCTCCCTCCCCAAGGACTTAGCTGGTAAGAGGGGGTGTAGGGAATGGTGTGTGTGTGTGTGTGTGGTGTAGGGATTGGTGTGTGTATGTGTGTGTGTGTGTTAACTTAAGTCTGCATGTACGTCAACAATGATAAATTACAGGTCCACACGCCAATGTGTCTTCAGTACGTCAAATGGATCACGTAATGAGATTGTAGCGCTTCCAGCAGAGTTTTTTTTTTCCGTCTGGTTGCATTAATTGTCTCCCAAACTGAGGGACACGACAATGCCTAGTACACAGCAATGTTTAATACGCCTCTCATGTATATAATAGCTACATAATAAAGGGGGGGGGGGTGTATTGTAGCGTGTTCTTTTACGCATTTACGCATATTGAAAGTTGGATTGATATTTTTCTACGCGTGATTAGTATGAGTGACGTATTGAAGGGATATACAGAAGTCACCATACACGCCATATACACATAATTTATACTCACAATACACACACAATTCATACACACCATACAGACAGAATTTTCCCTCACGACTCTGCTGATACAACTTAAACCATGAGACACGAGTGAAGTTTTGCTCTTGAATACTCGGTGTGTTGAGAGTGCGGGTCATTAGAGTGTGTGTTCCTTTTACTCTCACTCACTGTTTCTCACTCACTCACTCGCTCTCACTCTTTCTCACTCTCATTCTCCCTCACTCATTTTCTCAACTTTTCCTCTCAATTCACTCGCTTTCATTTTACCTCTTATTCTTCCACTCTGACTACCACTTACTTTTACTCACTTTCACTCAGTGTCTCTCTCTCACTCTCTTCCCTCCCTTCATCCAACTTCCGTGTGTGTGTGTGTGTGTGTGTGTGTGTGTGTGTGTGTGTGTGTGTGTGTTTTTACGGGGATCAGCCCACCCGGACACAGGTCACTGACCCACATCGGGGCCTGGGGGGCGAAAATGTAATAATAATAATAATAATAATAATAATAATAATAATAATAATAATAATAATAATAATAATAATAATAATTCATAATAAATAAAATTTATGATAAAACAAACAAAAATAAAATAATAAAATAATGATGATAATAATACAGTAACTGTAATAATAATAATAATTTTAATAATAAAGAACTATAAATACAAAAATGAAAAAAAGATCAAAAGTGAGAAACGATATATGTATGTTGTGTTGTCAATGGTAAGAGAAACAATTGAGACCCTGCAATTGTGTGTAAATGAAGCAGAAAGTCAGATGAGCAACCTGGGACTTGGTCACAATTTTCGTGATGCCATATGGCAGCAGGGTCTACCATTAGACAACACATTATGCTTCCAATATCTTCCCAGGCAGTAGTACCTCCCTGTTTGGTAGCTGCCTACTACCTGTGTGTGTGTGTGTGTGTGTGTGTGTGTGTGTGTGTGTGTGTGTGTGTCCTCTGATAATCTTAGACGAGTGTTCCTCCAGCCAAGATGTAGTGTACCCAACTCTTGTGTGTTTTAGCACCTCTTATCTCTCGACATTTCCTCGTTCAATAATTCTTTCTCTCTCTCTTCATCAATTTAATATTTCCTTCCTTCGTGTTTTTATTTTTATATTAAATATTCATATTTCTTTCACTATTTCGTATCTGTTTCTATAAGGTGAATTAGGTCAATGTTTTATCACCTGAGGAATGTGTCCCCAAGCAACCTGAGAGAGTAGTACAGGTATCACGAATCATTTATGTATTTTAGCCCTTAACTCCATAACATAAGGAAGAGGGTCAGTGGTGGTTATGGAACTGAAGTGAGGTTGGGTTAGGTCATGTCCACAAACTACCCAGAGAGAATTAGGTTAAGACTGTTTACGCTTGATTTACGTGACAGAAAGACGGAAGTGATATAATAACCTTGTTCTTGGTAGTTTTCCAACATGTGTGTGTGTGTTACCTGAGCGTCTGCCTAATGTAATGTTAAAAAATAAAACGACGTCACATGGGAACTAAAGAAGGGATCTGATGGGCTTAAAAGGTGAAAGGAACCTGATTGGCTTAAAAAGTGAAAGGAACCTGATTGTCTTAAAAAGTGAAAGGAACCTGATTGGCTTAAAAAATGAAAGGAATCTGATTGGCTTAAAAAATGAAAGGAATCTGATTGGCTTAAAAAGTGAAACGAAGCTATTATCATTGCTTTAAGTATAGATGTTTAAACCTTAGTAACGTGGGGAGGGGGGCTATGTTAAATGACCTTCTTGCTCTCAAAGACGTGGGAGAAAGTTCTTGGTATTAAAAGACGTAAAGTCTCTCTCTCTCTCTCTCTCTCTCTCTCTCTCTCTCTCTCTCTCTCTCTCTCTCTCTCTCTCTCATTAAAGACAGTTATATATTGAACTTTAAAAACAAAACGATAATAAACCAAACACATCAACACTATTTTTTTCCCTTCTTTTTTTTTTCCTCATTATTTTTTCCCCTTAGATATATTGTTATTTGTAAAGACGACAAGAGAGAGAGAGAGAGTTGTGTGTGTGTGTTCAGCTAAATAAAAGCTAAAAGGTAAGAGAGAAAGCTTGCTGGTTTTTTTTTAGCTGTTTTTTATGAGGCTATTGTGTTTTGACGGCACCCAGGCCAGGTTAGTCAGGGGAAAACATGTGTTGAAGCTGGGTGGAAAAAAGTATATGTTATAAAAAAAAAGTATTTACGTAAAAATTTGAAACGAGAAAATAGTTTATCTTAAAAAAAGTCCGGTTATATATATTTTTTTTTACTTTTATTTATTTATTAATTTATTTATTTTATTTTTTATCTATATTCATTTATTTTATTTTATTACTTAGTCGTTTCTTTCTTAGTCTGAGGATTTTGTTTTTGTTTTCGGAAGAAGAACAAGACTTTTTCATTATGTTCAAGAAAATAAAAGTCTAAGATCTAAAAAAAAAAAAACCAGTTTATTTCTTTTTTCTTATTCTCGTATTTTTCTGAATGTATTCCAATTATTATCTTGTGTTTTAAAGTGTCCAATTTTTCATCCATATTCAGACGAAATGAAGTTTGCTGACGAGAGAGAAAAAATACCTAACCTAACCTAACCGTTGGCAGACTTTTCGTAATTCATGTCAGGTCTCACTCATGGCAGAACTTTCCTAATATCATGGCAGACCTTCTTCACACCTGGCAGACCTCCTCACACCTGGCAGACCTCCTCATACCTGGCAGACCTCCTCATACCTGGCAGACCTCACACATGGCAGACCTCCCCACACATGGCAGACCTCCCCACACATGGCAGACCTCTCACACCTGGCAGACTCCCCACACCTGGCAGACCTCCTCACACATGGAAGACCTCCCACACATGGCAGACCTCCTCCACACATGGAAGACCTCACACCTGGCAGACCTTCTCACACCTGGCAGACCTCCTCACACCTGCAGACTCCCCACACCTGGCAGACTCCACACCTGGCAGGCTCTCACACCTGGCAGGCCTCTCACACATGGCAGACCTCCCCACACCTGGCAGACCTCCCACACTTGGCAGACCTCCCCACACCTGGCAGACCTCCCCACACCTGGCAGACCTCCTTACACCTGGCAGACCTCCTCACATACCTGGCAGACATCCTCACACCTGGCAGACATCCCCACACCTGGCAGACCTCTACACATGGCAGACCTCTCACATGGCAGACCTCACACCTGGCAGACTCACACATGGAAGACCTCCTCACACCTGGCAGACCTTTCACACCTGGCAGACCTCCTCACACTTGGCAGACCTCCTCACACCTGGCAGACCTCCCCACACCTGGCAGGCACCTCCTCACACCTGGCAGACCTCCTCACACCTGGTAGACTCCTCATACCTGGCAGACACCACACCTGGCAGACATCCACACCTGGCAGACCTTTACACCTGGCAGACCTCCTCATACCTGGCAGACATCCTCATACCTGGCAGACTCCCTCATACCTGGCAGACCTCCCTCACACATGGCAGACCTCCTCACACAGACCTCCCCACACATGGCAGACCTCCCCACACCTGGCAGACCTCCTCACACATGGAAGACCTCTCACACCTGGCAGACCTTCTCACACCTGGCAGACCTCCTCACACTTGGGAGACCTCCCACACCTGGCAGACCTCCCCACACCTGGCAGACCACACCTGGCAGACTTCCTCACACCTGGTAGACCTCCCTCACACCTGGCAGACCTCCTCACACCTGGCAGACTCCCCACCTGGCAGACCCTCCTCACACCTGGTAGACCTCCCCACACCTGGCAGACCTCCACACCTGGCAGACCTCACACCTGGCAGGCCTCCCCACACCTGGCAGGCCTCCCCACACATGGCAGACCTCACACCTGGCAGAGACCCCCACACTTGAGAGACCTCCCCACACCTGGCAGACCTCCTCACACCTGGCAGACCTCCACACCTGGCAGACCTCCCAGCACACCACATCCCCACACCTGGCAGACATCCTCACACCTGGCAGACCTTACACTTGGCAGACCTCCTCATCCCTGGCAGACATCCTCACACCTGGCAGACCTCCACTTGGCAGACCTCCTCACACCTGGCAGACCTCCCCACACCTGGCAGACCTCCCCACCTGGCAGACCTCCATACTAGGGCAGACACTCACCTGGCAGACATCCTCACACCTGGCAGACCTCCTACACCTGGCAGACCTCTACACCTGGCAGACATCCTCACATTTCATAAGACCTCCTCACACACTTGGCAGACCTCTCGTAAGACAGTGAGGTAGGTGGGGGGGGCAGGTGGTTGTGACTTCTTTTAAGGCATAAACTGTGAAGAACTCAAACCAGCTGGGTGTGTGTGTGTGTGTGTGTGTGTGTGTGTGTGTGTGTGTGTGTGTGTGTGTGTGTGTGTGTGTGTGTGGGTCTGTGTGTGAAGGCGGAGAATGAGAATTGAGGAGGTGTCAAGTGTATGTGTGACAGAACGAGGAAGGAAGAATGTTGGAGGAGGATTAGAGAAAAAGTGTGTGAGAGAGAGAGAGAGAGAGAGAGAGAGAGAGAGAGAGAGAGAATACATGAGTGTGAGAGAAGTATATAAGGTTAAACAGTGATAATAGTATGACAACAGTGTGAAAGTGAGAAGAATGGTAAGTCACAATGACATCAGTGTGAGGGGCGTGAGTAATATGACATCAATGTAAAGGGGCGTGGTAGAGCCTTCCTCCCTCCCCTTACGGCGCCATTCTATACCTAGGTTCTTTCTTATCTTGTCCCAGCCAGGAGAACAATGATCTATTTTCACTTAGCTGACGTCGAGGTCCCCCTCCTCTCTCTACCCACACACACCTCACACTCACCCCCACCCCAACCCCAGCCATCTCCCCAATTCACCCCCGTTATCCCTACTCATCTCTACCCCACCCCCCCAACCATCTCAAGCGTTCACCTCCAGCGTTAGCGTTGATTATGGTGCATCACAATGTCTAATATTCACTTCCACGCTAAGGTTAGGTGATTCGAGTCTGCCTTGGCGTTGATTCAGCGTTCATCCTGACGCTTAATGATTCAGTTCGACGTTGCTTGGATGATTCACCTCTATCGTTGGTTCAGCGTACACACTCAGGTTTAAAGAGTTTTCCAGTGTTCAAGCAGGTGGTCAGGTACAGAGCTGGTGTGTTGTGATTAATTACTTTGTTATTATTTTTTTAGATTGTTTTATATGAAAGCTAATTATGTTTTTTGTCGTTATTTTTTTGGGGGGTTGTGTGTTTGTGACGTGTGTTTTGTGTGTGTGTGTGTGTGTGTATATGTGTGTGTGTGTGTGTGTGTGTGTGTGTGTGTGTGTGTGTGTGTGTAATAATAATAATAATAATAATAATTAACGGTTTATTGAAAATAGAAGGCTGAAAATATACAGTTACATAATTGGAATGGGTTTCTATTTTACAAATAATATACAATATAAGTGATACAAATAAGATATATAATAACTAGATGGGGAAAAGCTCAAACTACAGTTCATTTCAACATAGTGACAATGCAAGAAGTAGGATTTACTGACAGTGAATACACTGGTTTATTACAAGTTATTGATAATTTTACAATGGTTGGGACTTGTTCTTATAGAGGTCGAAGTTCGCACGTATGGGCTGGATGCGGTTGTGGTGTCGAACAGCAATTCTCGGCGAGGGATCTCAGGTGGTAGTAGGAGCTGGTGTTGTCGAGGATGGTGCAAGAAGCCTACCAAGTTTGCAGATGAGGTCGTGGTGATGGTCAGTGAGAGCCGAAAGGGTCAGTGTGTTGAGCGCTTGGATATGTGGAGTAGGAAGGAGAGAATAATCTTGCATGCCCTCTTTTTGCACTTTTTCTAGGTGTTTACGTTGTGTGGCATTAGGGAGTGAAGACCAGGTGGGGGAGGCATAGGTGAGCTTGGGAAGTATGAATGTTGTGTAAACACTGAGGAGCCTGTGTGCAGGAACTCTGAGGACTTGAGTCGGCGGAGAGGTGAGACGGAAACTGAGGATTTGACAACTTCACTGATGTGGTTTCCAATTTAGTTTGTTGTCTATGGTAACGCCGAGGAGCTTACTGAATCTACAACCTGGAGTGTGTTGGAATCCTCAGTAATGGTAGGGGTGACAACGTCGGAGGTTGATGTGCATAACCATGGTCTTGGTGTGTGTGTGTGTGTGCGCGTGTGTGTGTGTGCGTTTACGTGTGCGTGGTTGTTTGTTTGCTCGTGGGGATATGTGTGTGTGTTTATGTGCTCGTGTGTGTGTGTGTGTGTGTGTTTACGAGCCTGATTGTTTACAAGCGTACCATCTATGCAAGCCAATAATATCTCACCAGGAGAGGATGCAAACACCCATTATTTGTTTAGCAATACGTAACTGAACGAAGTACAACAG
>NW_024735329.1:0-17426 GCF_018991925.1 Homarus americanus | reverse complement strand
TAAAGATGTCACCTAGGTTAGTGAGCTTTGAGGTGACCAAAGAGTCCGTTACGGGACCGGCAGAGTCGTTCACAAATGTTGCACGTGTGGAGGGCTGCATCTACTGCGGGTCCTGACGTTCCATGGAGCGACCATAGTTTGTTTTTGTTTTGATCTGTGATATGATTGTGTTTTCGACCTCGTAAAGATGACCTTACTGGGTGCGGTTGCCCAGTCAGGTTGGTTCTTTAGGAAGTTATTTAACTTTAGGTAAGTTTGGTTGGTGCTATTAACCATGTATTATTTATGTTATGGGTTGAGGGATAAGTGTCAGAAAAAATCTTCTTGCTTTGTCTCAACTTATTCAATAAAATGAAAGCATTTCTCGTCACCGCTTAGAGTAGACTTTTTGTAGTTGTTTTCTCATTTTTAATTCCCGATATCTGGGTTAGGGGTAAAATGCACCAGGAGTGTCAGAGATGAAAATCGTCTTTTTTGTCTGAACTTATCATTAGAAACAAAAAACAAAACAATAATAGCGAATTATGTCCGCTACTATAAACTGATTCAGAACTTTCCCTAATGAGAATCAGATACTCAGTGCCCAGTGGACTGCTCAAGTAGTGGCATGCTGGTAGTTTGTTAGAACCTGTTTAAACGCATACAGTACCCGGGCCATCACCAGTACGATCCCACAGTCCAATTGTCCAACATACACTGGACACAGTAATATACTTTCATAATTAGATCTTAGATTACGGAAAAGTAACTTGCAGATGGCAGTTGTATTTCATTAAATATGCTTGGTAGGTAAAACAATACTAAGTTGCATTATGTAAGTACAGTTAAAATGTTACTAATTATATTATACAAAAGCCAGATTGGCTTAAGGCAGTGTTACAATTGCTGTAATACAACCATGAAATGCAATTTTGGTCTGTAGAAAAAAAACACGTGTTTTTTCTTTTTTTTTCTTAAAAAACGATTTTTTTTCATCACTATTGTAAGCATGTGAAAACATACAGTTTGAGAGACACCCGACAATCAAGGCAACATACAAATTATGTTAGTTTGGTTATTCATGAGGTAACATGCTAACAAAATATTTAAACTAATATACGGATTATTTATATTGAAATATACCAGTGCCTAGAACATTGTGTCTGTAATTATCTCCGTCAGCGACATTATCACGTTTGCAGGAGCACCAGTGTAATGCCAATGAAAAGTCCCAAGTACCGTTCTCTTCAGCTGCAGTATGTATAGTATTTGCATAATGTACCATTATCTGACGCCCTTCTTCACCAGGACGCTTAGCAATAACACCCAGAGCTCTAATACGTTGAGCACTTCAGTGACTGTGTCGTTGGTGATACTATATGGCTGTAGTGTTGCCTCGCTTGTTGGCACCGTGTTCCTTAACTGCACTGGTCAGTCTTTGTGGTTGACCTAAACTGTAATACTTGCCAATATAAAGATTTTTCTTGATTGGTTGTAGTTTCCAAATGAATGCTTACACATCATGACATTAACAATGCCTTCCAAGTGTGAAATTTGCTTTCTATTTTCTCAAAAGAAACGCTCATGTTGGGGTCTCAAAAAATAGTTTCTATCATATTGTTGGGCCTCTCCTTTACATTATATCATCATCGTCCTACATAATTAACATGCGGTACTATATCTGACACCTGTGAGCCGATATACATTTGTCTGTCGTGTGATAGTGGTTATATGAATAATGCACGACACGGTAATTAAAATTTGGAGTATACCTGAGTTTACCTTTAGAACCTGATGCGTATAATCCTTAATAAATTGTATAAATGTTTTTTATGCGCCTAACATGATGACATACAAGGTGTTAATTAATGTACTATGATTACGTTTCAGATCTGGCATGATTAAAAAAGATCACACAGTTAGTTATGTCATTATTACTTACTATATTGATAAGAGAGCTGAGACCTGGTAAATACAGGTGTATAAATACTATTCATCATATTATTTATAAACATTGAATTTACAAAATACAATTTACATTTGAAATTTTACGAATTTCATGAAAAATGAAGGGTTGTGGACGTGAATTTTAACATGACTAAAAATATCAAGCTGTGAGACGTAAGTCAAGTTCAATGAGAGGGTCCAGGCAGAAAGTCCAGATATTTTATCCCAAATTCTGTTTAAGTCCAGAAACTTGAAATTTCACAAGTGACATTGTGCTGTTAACTGGGTCTTACTGTAGTTCTCCGCACAGACTGGAGGTTGTCGACTCACTAGATTCGTCAGAATTGGGAATTGTAAGGAGCGCTCCTTCATAGCCTTTGTTAACGTTCACGGTGCGCATGTCGTATGATCATTCCCTGTTTTCATTAACTGAACTATTATTAATCTTCTTCAGCTGCGAATCACTCAATAATAATTTTCAATAGGTAATATGTTGGATTATTTTATTAGCATGAACAAACGGGCTCAATATAACTATTTATTGTAATCTTAGTGGAAGTTTTTTATATTAACATTTTTCTGAGCTAAACTTCTTCAATGGCTATCACTGTAAAACAAGTGAGAATAGAAAGGTAAGTAGCGCCTTTAAATGAGATAAGTGTAAAGAAATGCCTCGGCTGGTTGGGTGAAAACATAGGCGACCTTAATTAACACGATGGAAACCCACGAAATGACATCTGACAATCCTGATAGGGTCACACCAGCTGACAGGATAAGAAAAAGTTACGCCGACTAACGACAGAAAGACCCGTGGGGTCACGGAAATTGACAGGATAAATGCCACTGGAGACATGGCACGAAGCCCCATGGGTTATATAAATTGACAGCATGAAAAGCGGCTGCGTGGCGACAACACAAAATCCCGCGAGGTTACGCTAACTGATGGGATGAAAACCCGCTGAGACATTACATGGTGATCTCGCTGCGGGCCATATGAACAAAACCAGACATGACTCTGTGTACATTTTCTCTGATGTGGAAATTGTAATATAGTCATGGAACTTTTTGAGTGGGGATTCATTTATAAATCCATCATTGTAAATCAAAAGTAAATTTTCTGTAAATGAAACAATGTCCCGAAGTATTTTACATAAAAAAACATGGTTGTTATGTCAGGAATGAATTTCTCATATTCGTAACAACATATTCATGCTCAGATGCGTACACAGTTGTCTGCCACCAGTATGCCTGACAGCCACAGTGCCGGGGTCGCTGGCGATGGGTCTTATTACTGTAGGAATTTCCAAATACCATTCTTTTCATAAACATTTTACAATAAAATCAATAAGAACCAAAATGCTGCCACTCTTTGCAGCTTTTTGATCGATGCATATGGTGTCGAACCTCAGGCAAGAACAGCTTACTATCCCAAGGTAGGGATGCACTTGTTGACCAATTTAGCGCACACTGAGCCTTGGGGCCCTTAAGCGACAAAAGAGGAGTTAAGGTTTCCACCGGGATAGACCGTGCCAACTATGTGGTCGTGGTAGCATGTTACACACTCCAGAGGCTGTCCTGGCTAAATTATGTTGCCAAACAGGCATTTATCTTTCAGTCACTCAAATATGAGAGCCTCCCAGTCTTTTCTCGTTAGCTTCTCAGCTTTTGTGATGTTAGACATCTCGCCCTTGGACTTACCTCACGTCACAATGTGCTATTAGACACCAAAATAAAGTCTCTAGGTGCAATATTAACCCGACAGATTATTGTTCAGAATAGGTCAATTATAGAGTCATGAAAAAATTAAATAATTACATGTACTACAAAAATATGGCCAGCTAAAATTCCGATGTGGCCACTTGGATATACAGTAGAGGGGCTAGGGGTGAGGGATCAGCAGAACGAAGGCAGCTTTATGCACATCTCTCCTTCTCTCTCCCTTCTATATCAGATAGTTTTTCCACTTCATTTCTGAAAGGTGTGGACTTTCACTATTTACAAGAATGGATTACATCCAGAGGTGTGCTGGGACCGGTTCGATCCAACTCGTCCAAACCGTTTGTTGATTTTTTTAACAAATATTTAGCAGTCATTAGAAATTTTTCTTGAAGTGGTGGAAAATAAGAATTATTTTCCTTACTATTGACTGCTATATAGTACACAAATTAGATCAAGTTTATACTGATGGAGAGAAGCGACCACAGTCATACTTCTGTTATAACATTATTATTACCCACACATGGTCTTCTACAGGAAGCTTCTATAATAGATTCTAGAACAATTTGCTCACTAACTCCACTTTGATCACTACCAGCATCTTTCCTACCCACCTGACTGCTACTGATTAACGAAATATATGTATGAAGTTATTAGTGTCGAATAAAAATTTTAGATCCACATGACTGTGATCAATGATGTTTCACTTAAAACAACAAGAATTTAAATTCACCAGCGTATTTAAATTGACTGAAAATTTATCTGTACCTGCCAAGTTGAGAAACAAATTGTAGCTCGCCTAATTTGTGCTAAGTTGAAAAAATCTAGCGAGTTATTTCGTTTGTCAGATCTGCCAAGGACGATAATGTCACTAGCGTCGAGTTGAAGGTCAAATTGATGAAGCCATTGACGTGTATTGAATTTGTATTGATCTGTTGAGACGGTCAATATTTTTTTCGTGCAGTTTGGTCGGTAAGATACTGTTAAGGAAAAAAATAGCAATAAATATTCCATAATCATGTTCCCGTGACAATGGCAAACAAAAATACACACTTTGTAAGCACGATGCAGCAGTGTGTCTGAACATTGCTCTAAATTCCATTATTTTAAAAGGAGCAGAAGACAACAATTAAGGCTTTTCTTTGTCTATTGAATCGATAAATTTAGACACAAGTTTGTACAAAAAATCTTCATGACAACTCTCATAGAAATATGCAAAAACAGATGTGGAATTACTTATATTTTGCTGATTTTTCTTGTGTTAAATAACATAATAAGAGGCGATATAATATTTTCCAAGTCATTATTTTGTATTAATTATACTGGAGATTATTGTATGTGTATTCTGAGTATCTTCATAAGTCACCAGTAAGCTGATGGACAATACAAGCTTCACTAAATTTAATCTTCCTCTCTGTCTCAGTTGTTTTCCTTCTGGCTCACCTTTCAAACATCCTCTCCCTCTCCCTCTTCCTCTCCTGGCAATATTTACCTCAGTTTGATATCATTCTCATCCTCAGAGCTTTAATTCCTCGTGTCATTATCCCCGCGATTTTAACGATACACCAAGAACACTCGAGAGGTCGCATCTCTCGTCGGGTTTCGTCAACTCTCTTACCACCGATTTGCTGCCAATAACCAAAACACGACTCATCTAACAAGTACACAATCACAAATTATTTGATTCATTATTCAAGGTTACAGCCAATATTAAAGGTTCTGGTTTGTAGCGGAATACCAAGGCCAGATGCCAGCCGCAGCCATGTAGCCAACCTTCCTGGAAATGATGTAGGTTAATGGAGTAACTGAGAATGATGTATTGTTGGCGAACCAGTGGTGTGCTGTACAGGGTAATGGGAAGAGTGATGGTGTGCTCTACAATGGTTCAAATCAGGGAACCCACATCACCTGCTGGGGGGGGGGGGGCAGGTAATGCTTTCACAATTAGTAAATTAAAATTCCACATGAAACGCTTTTGATTATGATGTATGTGAGGGAAACTGGTGATGGTGTGGGATCAGTGTGAACAACTCGGCTCCCGATTACACCGTCCTCCAGAATATATTGAACAATCTCCAAAACTGGGCCACCAACAGCCATCTCACCATCAACCATACCAAGACCATGGTTATGCACATCAACCTCTCCTCTGACCTTGTTCCACCTCCCTCCACATAGCAAGAAGCGCCTAACACACTGACCCTCTTGGCTCACTTTGATCATCATCACGATCTCATCTGCAAATTTGGTGAGAAGTTTCTGCACCATCTTCGACACCGGCTCCTACATCCATCCGAGATCCCTCGTCTGCGAATTGCTGTTCGACAACACAACCGCATCCAGCCCATACGAGCATGTACTGATCGCTATAAGAACAGCCCAGTCCCAACCATTGTAAAAATTATCAACTCAAAATCAACTAGTGTGTTCACTCCCAGCCAATCTTACCTTTTTACACTGTTTGGATGTTGAAATGCCCTGTAGTATAACCTTCTTCCGACGTTGTAATTATATATCTTATTTGTATCACTTATGTTACTTGTATATTATTTGTAAATCAAGAGACCCATTTCCCAATTATGTAACTGTATATTTTCAGCCTTCCGGTTGCTATGCTCTTTCAATAAACCGTTAATTATTATCATTATTATTATTAATATTAGTATTAAACACAAAGACACACGCACACACACACACACACACACACACACACACACACACACACACGGAGTCAGAAACAGTGGCAAGATCCCTCACATTCAGCAACGCTAAAAACATTTGAGAAATTCCTGCAGGTCAACAAAAGGAAACATTTTGGAAATACTGTGTCATTTTATCAATTTTAACTTTGGCTCTAAAGTTTACCCGGTAGTTTGTGCCCCACACGCCCGCCTCGTGCACGGCTGCTCGCACATGTTACACCACCACTGTGTTATTTTTCTCACATCTGGTGCTCTAATGCTCCCAGGCTCACATAAGTGGTGCTCTAATGCTCCCAGGCTCACATAAATGGTGCTCTAATCTCCCGAGGCTTACATAACTGGAGCTCTAATCTCCCGAGAGTCAAATAACTGGTGCTGTCTTGTCCTGGAGCTCACATATATGATACCCTAATCTCGAGGCTCACTTTTGGGGTGCTTCGTTCGGGAAGATGTTGTGCACCCCTCCCTGCGTCATCCTCTCCACTCAGGGCAGGTGATGTCACGCAAATGGATCTCACCGAGCATCCTACAGGCTACTTGCTCTCTAACTCTCTCTTTCACATTGGTTCCCTTCCACCCTTTCCTTTACCCCCTCATTCGCACATTTACCAAAGTTGATATTTTTTTTATTATTTTCCTAGTCGTAATGAGGAGCCAACGTGTATGCAGCGGCACTAGGCCCATGCAGCTTTGATTTCCCTTTCACTATCCTGCTTTTGTATCGCCACTACTATTGAAAAAAACCTTAATTAAAAGTGTAATGAGAAAGAAATCCTCGTATGTGCTCTGTATAGGAGCGAAAAAAAATGCAATTGATGTTTAATGGTGATTTTTTTTAGTGCACGCAAATTGGTCCTCCTGTTATGATGAGAAAAAAAACCAGTTTGCTAAAAAAATCGTCTATATCGAATTTCTGGGTAACCAATACATGATACAAAATGCAGTTCCGTCCTGTAGGGTAAATCTGATACTCGAATTACACAAATGATTTGCTACTCAACACCAGAAGACATAAGTTTGGACGCCTCCGAACTCATATAGTAAAATGTTATGTGTAATTATGCCAAGCAAAATACATACCTACGGGCGGCTTCTACCAGCTCTCAGTGGAACAGTTCTGAAAGGATCCACTGTAGTTGACAATGGCGTGAAGAAAGGTAATATTTTTAAAAGCTTAGAGAAGCAAAGAGACTTGAAACTGTAGTAAGAACAAAATATCAAAATATGTGTGTGTGTGTGTGTGTGTGTCGATGAATAATAAGCCAAGCTGAGTCAGCACATCCGAGAATTAAACTTAATGGGAGAGAGAGGAACAAATTGGCCCATTACGTAGATTTCAAACCCTCTTGCCAATCATTATTGCCTTTAACTATATTTTACACATTAGGTCTTATTACATTAGTCTAAGGTGGATAAGGTGTTATGTTACTACAATAAATAAAGGTTATACATACACACGTATTTTCCCCTTTGTCTGAGCTCAGTGAATGTTACCCTTCTTTCTCGGGTGAAGGTTGGAAACTCAGGTAGTTTTATTTTGATGAATGTTAGAGCTACATTAGTGCTTTCTGGGGACCACTATGTATTTCAACCTAATATTGGCGCACGAGTAAAGTATTTTATTACACTGATTACTCTTAAATTTTTCTGGGTTGTTAGTCATAATATTACATAAGACGATTTACCCTAACTATCTGTCTGAAGGTCATCATAGTATAAAACAATAATGGAGGAGAAAGACTAAGGCGAGAGAGAGAGAGAGAGAGCTGAGGTGGAAGGAAAGGAAGAGGACTGAAGTGGAGGGAGAAAATGGGTCTAGAGAGGTCGTGGGGGAGGGAGGAAGGCAGTATCAGCTCGGGTTATCAGCAGGTCTCAGGGGTCCGTCACACCCTCCTTCCTTCACCACAGTATCGTTGCCACATTTTCATATTTCAACCGGGGCTCTACAATGATGCCTCACACAGATGTCGTGACTCTACCCTGATACCTGACACACATCTATTCTATTACAGGTGTCGTGGCGTTACCCTAATACCTGTGAATCTACATAGAGTACAATTCGACCTGGTGGCTTAACAGATGTCCTCGTTCTTAACAGAACAGGTGTCCCCAGAATATTGAAGCAGGGATATTTCTTGTGTGATTAATAGGTTTACCACTCTAGTGTTGTTTTACAATCTACACAATCCCATTTGGTAGTGTTACACATAAGCTTACACACACCAGACAGAAGAGATGGACCATGTCATGGTAATTGATTATCATCAAGGTAAGACTGACTCTTTGAGTTGCTTGCCGACTACAGAAACATTGTAGCTTTACCTGGTTAACCGCTAATTCAGATGAGTTTAACTCCACATCACATATCTTTAAATCGGACACAAACCCAACTTATATACCAACTTACAGACCACCCCATAGCCAGCTTGCTGTAGTACAAGACACGGTTCAAGATATGCTAGATTAGAACAAGAAGTAATTACACATTCAAAGTCCCCTTTCAATAGCCCATTGTGTTTAATCCTTGAGAAGGATGGAAGTTGCCGCCCAGTCATTGATTTTCGGAGTCAACGAAGCCACTATCCCGGATAGGTACCCAGTGCCTGTTCTGAGCGATTTATTACAATCTTTAGGCACAGATAATGCTGTTTTTAATAACCTTGTGCTTCTTAGCAGTTATTGGCCAATTCCTGTTGACGAGAAATCTCGTGAGATTACTGCAATACTGCATTTAGCACTCCATTGGGCCATTTTGAATTTGTACGCTTGCCTTTCGGCCTTCGGAATGCACCATTGACTTTTCAAAGGATGATTAACACCTTGTTTGATGATTTAATAGGCAACACAGTATGTGCCTGTTTTGATGATCCCATCGTAGTCAGCAAAACCGTAGAAGTCATCTAGACAAATTAAAGGAAGTTTCACCAAGCTTTATACAGCGGAACTTAAAGTTACACTTTCTAAATGTGAGTTTTTAAAATCAAGAATACACTTCCTTGGTCATATAGTCGACGGAAATGGCATTCATACAGTTGACGGCAAAGTCAAAGCCGCTGACCATGTTACTCAAGAAGAACGCGATTTTTGTTTGGAATGATGTACAGAAGGCTAGTTTTATTGCATTGAAACAGCACTTACCAATGCATCTGTTCTGGCATTTCCTAACTACACTCAACCATTTACTCTGTGTAACGACGGGGCTGTACTCACCAGCTTCTACGCTAACTCACACCCCACCCCCCCACCCCACCCCACCCAAAACCTCAACCCGCATCCCGAGAGAGCCTAATACTGTAGCCAGCGGGCCCATACCACGACCCCGCCCATGCCTTACCCCAACCTAGAGGTCGCGGAAAAAGTCAGGGATGAAGGGCAGCAATTATTAGCAAAGGGAGGCGCAGACCCTCACTAATTTTCTCTCACCAACAGGGAGAAATTTTCATAACGTTACCATAGCAGGAAGGTTGAGCCCTCTATCCCCTTTCCCGTGTTACCTCCTTACACTTTCCCATCTGGCTCTCTTCCTCTTGTCCCCATTTATTGACTCCTCCTCTTGCTCGCATTTCTGTAACCTCTTCTTCCTCCTATTTCTGCACCCTCCCTCTTCCCCCATCCTCTTGCCCCACCTTCCTCCCCCCCTTCTCCTCTTACGTCCATGTTGCCCCTCCCCCTTCCTCTTGCCCCTAACCGCCCCCCCCCTTACCCCCTCAACCCCAAAGGCTACTGTTTTTATCCGTCCAAACTTTAAAAGTGATAAGGAAAGATTTCGAGTCTGGAATTGGTAACGGTTATTGCTCTCGTAACATTTTGTCAGTTCATTAACTAAATGGGAATTGCGTCGGTTAGTTTCCAAACTCCTGCAGCAACAATTTTCATCGCACATGTTAATTTTTCTGTTATTTTTTTTCTGTTAATGGTTTTTATAGACTTTTTTTTCAATACCGACTAGTTGTTAGTTTTTGTTTGTATGTGTTTGTATTCTATTTAACTGTATTTTTTTTTCATCTTTGCTGTATTTTAGATTCACCTTTTTAGTTCTATTTGTATAGGGTTTGTTGTTAGAAATTGTTACATATGTATACGAAGCACAGTCAGCAATATCTGTAATGCTCATGCTGCTCGGAAGGCTGTCACCACTCACACCGTCCGCCCGTCGTTGTGTCAGTTCTTCAGGTGTTCATCATATCTATTATTTCAATATTTGATTTTTTTTACATTTGCTTTCAGTGTTAATTGACCATCATTACTGTCACGACCACTGTTTATACTGGAGATAGTTATGTTATTTTTAATAGAGTTTGTATAAAAATGATTTTATATTTATATCCTTGGTCAGTGTGAGGAGGTTCCATCAGGCAGTAATATTAATGAAGATCATGATGGTTAAACAACAAACCCCTGACAACCACCACCAACACCACTGCCACTACCACAACACCACCAACACCACCACCAACACCACTGCCGCTGCCACCAACAAGACCACAAACACCACCATAACCAACACCACCACTAACAACACTACTACCACCACTACCGCCATCACTAACACCATCAACTCCACTAACACCATCAACATCACCAACATCACCACCAGCACTACCACCAACACCATCACTGTCGTCCATGCGGGCAACATGGCCAGTCCAGCGTAGTTGTTCATGGATAACACTGGGGAACACACTTTCGGTTGCATGAGTTCTGACACTTGATTCTGGTAGATTTGAGATCACAGATTCTGAAAATGGCATTCGTTTGTGCAGATCAGGTCTAGTTTTGACTTAGTTCGAGATCTGGGTCTGTCTAAAAAGCTGTCAGAATTGTTGGCTTCACGGTTAAAAGATAAAAACTTGCTGAAAATAGACACAAAGGTAACATTCTTTCGCAACAGAGAAAAGAACCTCTTACAGTTCTTTGATTCTAAATTTGACTTCGTCTACTGTTGTGATATTTCTGGATTAGTCACCGCGATGGGAGCTCCAGGTTATGATCCGAAAGAGTGGCGCCTCTTTATAGATAGCTCTAAGCGGAATCTGAAGTGTGTTTTATTACATATAGGCAACATCTTTGGCGCAATACCCATAGGACACTCAGTACACCTGAAAGAAAAATATGAACACATCAAAACGGTTTTGGAGCTACTCAAATATGAAGAACACAAATGGATCATCTGTGTTGATCTAAAAATGGTCAATTTTTTGCTAGGACAGCAAGGTGGGTATACAAAATTTCCTTGCTTTATCTGCCTCTGGGACAGCAGAGCCAAAGACAGACACTGGATTCAGAAGGAATGGCCAGTTAGGGAAAGCCTCAATGTTGGGGAAAAGAACATCATTTATGAACCCCTAGTGGAACGTGAAAAATTTGTTTTCCCGCCCCTTCACATCAAGCTGGGCCTTATGAAACAGTTTGTCAAGGCGCTCGATACTGACAGTGACTGTTTTAAGTATCTGTGTGAAGTGTTCCCTGGTTTAACGCTAGAAAAACTCAAAGCAGGTATTTTCGACGGCCCTCAAATTAGGACGCTGATTAAAGACCAAGCCTTCACTCAATCCATGACTGATGTTGAGAGAAATGCATGGGGAGCATTCGTTTCTGTTGTAAGGAACTTTCTTGGAAACAGGAAATCAGAGGACTATAAAAAGCTCGTTGAATCTTTGATGGAAAGTTTCCATGTGTTAGGTTGCAACATGAGCATTAAGATGCATTTCCTGAACAGTCATCTTGAACTGTTTCCGGCAAACTTGGGGGACGTGAGTGATGAGCAAGGTGAACGCTTTCACCAGGATATCAAAGTCATGGAAGACAGGTATCAAGGTCGCTGGGACATTCACATGATGGCGGACTATTGCTGGAGCATTCAGCGAGACTGCACTGAGAGGCGATATTCAAGACAGTCCATTAAACGCAAGTTTGTGCCTGAATAAATCTGGCATAGTTCACAAAAGCAACTGATGAATCCAAAATATGCTTGTCAAGGTAAATAAAAGTAATTAAAAATTAATTCTACGTGTTTGGTAATTCCTCTCTGTGTGCTGGTTTAGATTTTTAGCAGTAGTATATGGTAGTCTAACTATATATAGTAGTAAATGGTAGGTAACTCACCGCAACAAAACTAGACCCGATAGAAAAAAAACGGTGCCATATTTGAAATCAGTGACCTCAATTTACCCAGAAACAGGTTTCAAAATGTATGCAACTGACAAAAAGTTGAATTTTGTTCCCCAGTGTAATGGTAGCCTCGATGCTCCTACAGTTGGTGTCAGCGAGAATACTGGCATTTGTTCTCTTGTCTTCCCAGCGAACTCGGAGGATGGGACGTAGACTACGTTGGTGAAAGTTTTCAAGTGCCTTGAGGTGCCTCCTGTATGTGACCCATGTCTCGCTGCCATATAGCAGTATGGGGAGGACCATTGCTCGATATACTGTACATTCAACTTTGTAGATAATTTCAGCTCCCTACAGCTGAAGACACGGGTACGGAGTCTGCCAATGTCTTGAGATGCATATCTGATCCGATTTTGAATCTTTTCATTGATGTTCACGCAGTCAGGGTTTTTTTTGAGACAGGCTATGTTGAGGGCACCTTTTCTAGTTCCCTCTCCATGTGGGGTGAGCAGAATGGCTCCTGGAAAGGGCTGCTCAGTCTCACAGACACGACGGTTTGCATTGCTGCCTCGATCCCAATGCATAAACGACCGCATAATCTATCCCGCCCATGTGCAGAGGTGTGACTAGAGATTTCCGGCAGTCATCTCTGCCTGTCCCCGTCGGGGTTTAAATGTTCTGATAATCATGAAAAGTATGATGAGCTGGATGATGGCTGCGCATGAGTTGATTTGTGGCGAGGCAGGAGCGCAGGCTGCAACCAAACATCTTGGCTCTCTCTTTTCCTGATCCAGTGGTGCAACGACTGGGGAGAGGAAAAGTTGCAATGGACTGTAGATAGCCCGTTTGTTGGGTTTCGCCTTAGTAACCTGTCCATCTTGCATCGGCTTCATCCACTGGTGTAATCGTTGGGTTCCCCTGTTGGATTGTTGGTCACCTCTTCCGCCTATACCGTCGTCGTTTTGCTTTATTATTGTTGTTACTGGAGCTCTGTAAGCATGTCTACCTGTTGCGGGGCACCACCACAGATTTTTCGTTTGGGGTTTACTCCCGTAGCCTTATACCTACCAAAGTTAATCCGCAAGGCATCGGGGCAGTGGTTGGTAGACACCAAGACGTATCCAGCTGCCAGTGATCTATGCTCCGTCCCTCTGGGACCCGCTGCTGCATCGAAATTCCCTGCTGGTCTAGTCTGAACTCACGAGGCACCCAGTTACAGTGTGTTGCCATGAGGAGGCACAGCAGGAGTCTTGGTGGTGAAGAGGCTGTGTACTGGCAGAGGAAGACTTATGCAAGTTGCTTCCCTGTTCGCCACGAGGGCTAGCCAACGGCCGTAGCTGAATGCGAGAGGAAGCAAGCAGTGCCTGCACCTTAACACTAACATAATGCTACCAAACTAGACGCATTACATCACCCTCTACTCACACACACACACACACACACACACACACACACACACACACACACACACACACACACACACACCACCACCAGCACCACTACCAACACCAACGCCATCAACATCACTATCAACACCACCACCACCACTACTTATACCACCACCACCAATACTACCACCACTACCACCACCAATATCACCTACACTACCACCACGCCTGGCCTATTGGAAATATTTCTTTAGTTTGTCTTATGGTCTCATAGGCTATATGTATTAGCTTATTGGTAAATACAGAAAAGTTGGTTGATGAATAATCCTGAGGACAACCTTCACGTCAACGTTTAGTAAACATCACTGGAGTCGGGGAATAAATGCCTGGATGTTGTCCTTAAAAGTAAAGTGTTGATACAATGTTACGACCTGACCAAACAAATATTTTTTTTTCTTGTTTAACATCACTGAAAATTTATTTGAAGTCTTTCTTTAACGGGAAAACTGGTTATGTTTGCACAGTGCAGGAAATTGGGGGACTCGTTCATCTAATGGAATAATTGTTCAGATGCAGATGGCCCAAAAGGAGTCAGGTTATAATATTAGGAGTTTGTGTAATTAATGTAAATAATTACTGTAAAGTATGAGTTATACAGAACTGTAAGATAAATCTCTAATGCCTGTCAGTCAGTCAGGTGACAGTGTAAATTTTTAGTAGCGTTTGGGAGGTTGATGCATACGACACAAACAATGCTGACGAACACGTAGGTCACGTCTCACGTGTAAACCTGAACCTTCTGCTTCTAAACTGAATAATAGTTACAGTAATATGATCACTACACAAATTTCCAAAGACCAAATACGTCTCTACAACCCACTCCTGCCCTCCCTCAACACCTTGTTCTCAACCTAAAATGTCAGGATGGTGGAGTGTGCGGCGGAAGACTTCATGCTTGTTGTGGTTGGTATTAGTGCCATAAACTGAACGTTGTTACGTTAGACAATAATTTTGAAGAGATGTGATACATGGGTTGACAAGCACGTATGGTAGAGCTCGGAGGAAGCGCAGTTGTGTTGGATGGAATAAATGTCAGTTTTCAAACGCTCGTCAAATTGGTTTACTGTACAGCCCGTCCTGTTGGTCGTAACATGGCTCAGAACCAGAGGATGGGTTGTTACCCCGACAGCGCTGTAGCTGCAGTTTGGGTTTAATTCGTCGTTTACAAATTGCCAGGAGGTAATGGCGTGTGCATGTAAACATTACTGGCTGGCTGCTAGCAAAGCCTCAAGTTTTATATTGAAAACCTGGTAAAAAATAAGGAAAAAAGTCGAGGTCTTTTGAACAGACAAATAGTGAATTGAGATAATGACACGTACAAGAATATCGTATCTGTTAAACGTTTACACTTAAAGTATTACAGTACTTACCTTGTCGCTGTCCACTGACTCGGTGATGGACATAACAATACTAAGGACTCTCACATTTTTCGTTATCTTCAGCATTTTAAATCCACATCACCTAAAAATCATCGTCATTGTGAGTTTCCGAAATGAAAAGATGCAGCGAAATTAGCAACATCTGTGTGTCGAGGCTCCTGTAGTGTCCTGCAAGAGAGTGGTGAAGAAACTATCAGATGTGTAATGTTAACTACTCTGGGGCTTTATTCACTGGTAAATATAAATACTATCCCATAATCTACGACACATTAAAAAATAATAATTTGAATCTACTTGTGAGCCGTCCAAAAATGTTTCGCGGAGACAGATTGAATTAAAAGCTTTCAGAATTTAACCGAAAGACTAAGATAGTATGATGTCAACTGTAGACGCCGAGTGTTCCATAAAAAAAAATACAAAAATATATATTATTCTACCTCGCCGCCAAAGGACTAGAATAAGCTGAGTCCAACGGTGAGAATTAAGAACAAGAACGTTCGGCAAACAGACATAACCCAAGACTGGCAGAACAAAGTAAGAGAGTTAACAGTAACGTAGAAAATGATAGTTCAAGTGAGGACTGTGTGCGGGGAAGGAGCTGCTCTGGCCTACGAAATATTGTCGAGAGGTAACATGTAAATACGCTACTCCCACAGGTCCCCCCCTCCCCGCCGCCCACATCAGCATCTGCACCTTAACTGAAAATTGTCTGAATCTCACAGGAGTTGGAGGTGAATACCAGTCTTAAGCAAAAACTTCTTTTGTAACTTGATGAAAGTAAGATTTGTCATGGGAGTTGATGCATCATTAATTTCCACGTTATTAACGCCGTGTCCGGGGACGTTGTTTTGTACACACAAGGATGACAATTAAAGTTTTATTTGTAAATAGTAAATTAACGAAAACCAATTTTTCTTCGCAATTCTCAACCTTAGTATCTTGTGTTTTGATGAACATAAAAGCCTGCTGTACTGGATGCACTATATGTGTTTAATTAATGATACTTTTCGTGTGCTGGTCAACTCTGGAGACACATTGTTTAGATGTGTGTGTGTGTGTGTATGTGTGTGTGTGTGTGTAATACTGGGATGTTGAGAGAGGCAGCGAGTGTTGTGTTTCGGTGTTGACAGAAAGACAGTAGGTGTAGTGTTGGGGTGTTAAAGAATTTGAATCTTGAATTTTGCCGCGAACACTAATTAGTTTATTGTGCACCCCATACTCATCCTGTGCCCGGTAGCATAAAAAAAGATTACAGAGTAGAGGACATAAAGGGTGTTTATGGGACCCCAGTATATTGTTTAACTTGGTACATATAATTTTAAGTAGGTACTAGATGCGAAATGTGGATGCAGCTTTAGTATGGTGCAGTTTGCGTACTTAGAATGTGTATGGAAGGATTGTGGCTATGTTTGTGCATTGAACATTCTCTATCAAGGAATGTGTACACCCTTCTGGTACAGCAGGATAAACAGCATGTGCTAAATATATTTACAGTTTTGTGTTAAGCAATATGACACAACGATCGAAGGATTTTGACAACTCTACCGAGACAAAAGAGTCGCAGTATTCATTTTGAAATTCTTATGTTCATTCATAAAGATACTTTTTTGGTTGTGTGCATGTCCGGTGCCCTCGTATACAGAGAGGACAAAGACATACAGAAGACCAGTGATGGACCAGTGCTTAGTGTCTCTTTAGTCTTAATAATGCTCGTCTCCATCAGAGTCTCAGATACCACGAGACTTACATTAACTTTTATTGTGATATTTGGGCGCCAGGAAAGATGTTTGTCATGAAGACATCATCATTAAGATTGCCTGACTGCCTCATAAACTTATATTTCCGATGCAGTTAGGAGCGGAGATACGAGAGAACAATTTACTATTGATAATTTGGAAGGTCACCTCCATCCCCAGCTCGTACCCGAGTGTATTTGCTTGCAACACACGAATGGAATATTTATGGATAAAGGTTAACGTAAATATTTCTTTTCTGTGTATCAATGGTGTATCTTGGTTTGCATTTTGATCGTATATGTTTGTGTTTAATGGGCAGCTCTTGATAGTATATTTTCTGAGGGTTATTGATGGAGCAACTAGCCAGGGAAAATACTGTATATACTGTATGTCTGTTGTCGGCTGCTCCAC
>NW_024735328.1:0-14380 GCF_018991925.1 Homarus americanus | reverse complement strand
TACCAAATCCGGCTTTGAAACACGAGGATCCATATGTATTTCATTAGCCCAACAAAGCACGCGGACTTCTACATACAATGAACACGCCACCACGGCCAGGATTCGAATCCACGGCCCAAGAGCCCATGACTGTGACCGGGGAACGCTACTTCTGGACCACCAGGATACTAAAAGCAGTCCTAGACTCTGTTATATTTCACACAAAGCCTGTTCAACGACCTTATGGCGCCGTGAACCTCGAATGGGGATTACCTGTATCACATACGTGGTCAGAGTAACGTTTTACCAAATCCGGCGTCGAAACACGAGGATCCATATATATTTCATTAGCTCAATAAAGCACGCGGACTTCTACATACAATGAACACGCCACCACGGCCAGGATTCGAACCCACGGCCCACGAGCCCACGACTGTGACCGGGGAACGCTACTTCTGGACCACCAGGATACTAAAAGCAGTCCTAAACTCTGTTATATTTCACACAAAGCCTGTTCAACGACCTTATGGCGCCGTGAACCTCTAATGGGGACTACCCGTATCACGTAGGTGGTCAGAGTAACGTTTTAAAAAAATCCGGCTTCGAAACACGAGGATCCATATATATTTCATTAGCCGAAAAAAGCACGCGGACTTCGACATACAATCAACACCTCACCCCGCCAGGATTCGAACCGATGGCCCACGAGCCCATGACTGTGACCGGAGAACGCTACCTCTGGACCACCAGGATACTAAAAGCAGTCCTAGACTCTGTTATATTTCACACAAAGCCTGTTCAATGAGTTTATGGCGCCGCGAACCACTAATGGGGATTACCCGTATCACGTAGATGGTCAGAGGAACGTTTTACCAAATCCGGCTTTGAAACACGAGGATCCATATATATTTCATTAGCCCAATAAAGCACGCGGACTACTACATACAATGAACACCTCAACCCGCCAGGATTCGAACCCCCGGCCCAGGAGTCCATGAATGTGACCAGGGAACGCTACTTCTCGACCACCAGGATACTCAAAGCAGTCCTAGACTCTGTTATATTTCACACAAAGCCTGTTCAACGAGCTTATGGCTCCGTGAACCTCTAATGGGGATTACCCGTATCACATACGTGGTCAGAGTAACGTTTTACCAAATCCGGCTTCGAAACACGAGGATCCATATGTATTTCATTAGCCCAATAAAGCACGGGGACTTCTACATACAATGAACACGCCACCCCACCAAGATTCGAACCCACGGCCCAGGAACCCACGACTGTGACCGGCGAACGCTACCTCTGGACCACCAGGATACTAAAATCAGTCGTAACTCTGTTATGTTTCACACAAAGCCTGTTCAACGAGCTTATGGCGCCATGAACCTCTAATGGGGACTACCCGTATCACGTAGGTGGTCATAGGAACGTTTTACCAAATCCGGCTTTGAAACACGAGGATCCATATATATTTCATTAGCCCAATAAAGCACGCGGACTTCTACATACAATGAACACCTCAACCCGCCAGGATTCGAACCCCCGGCCCAGGAGCCCATGAATGTGACCGGGGAACGCTACTTCTGGACCACCAGGATACTCAAAGCAGTCCTAGACTCTGTTATATTTCACTCAAAGCCTGTTCAACGAGCTTATGGCGCCGTGAACCTCTAATGGGGACTACCCGTATCACGTAGGTGGTGAGAGTAACGTTTTTCCAAATCCGGCTTCGAAACACGAGGATCCATATGTATTTCATTAGCCCAATAAAGCATGCGGACTTCTACATACAATGAACACGCCACCCCGCCAGGATTCGAACCCATGGCCCACGAGCCCACGACTGTGACCGGGGAACGCTACTTCTGGACCACCAGGATACTAAAAGCAGTCCTAGACTCTGTTATATTTCACACAAAGCCTGTTCAACGACCTTATGGCGCCGTGAACCTCTAATGGGGACTAGCCATATCACGTAGGTGGTCAGAGTAACGTTTTACCAAATCCGGCTTCGAAACAGGAGGATCCATATATATTTCATTAGCCTAATAAACCACTTCTACATACAATGAACACGCCACCGCCAAGATTCGAACCCGGCCCGGGCGACTGTGACCGGGAACGCTAGCCTACTGGACCACCAGGATGCTAAAACAGTCCTAGACTCTGTTATATTTCACACAAAGCCTGTTCAACGACCTTATGGCGCCGTGAACCTCTAATGGGGACTAGCCGTATCACGTCTGTGGTCAGAGTAGCGTTTTACCAAATCCGGCTTCGAAACAGGAGGATCCATATGTATTTCATTAGCCCAATAAAGCAAGCGGACATCTACATACAATGAACGCGCCACCCCACCAAGATTCGAACCCACGGCCCAGGAACCCACGACTGTGATCGGCGAACACTACCTCTGGACCACCAGGATACTAAAAGCAGTCGTAACTCTTTTATATTTCACACAAAGCCTGTTCAACGAGCTTATGGCGCCGTGAACCTCTAATGGGGACTACCCGTATCACGTAGGTGGTCAGAGTAACGTTTTACCAAATCCGGCTTTGAAACACGAGGATCCATATATATTTCATTAGCCCAATAAAGCACGCGGACTTCTACATACAATGCACACCTCACCCCGCCAGTATTCGAACCCACGGCCCACGAGCCCATGACTGTGACCGGAGAACACTACCTCTGGACTACCAGTATACTCAAAGCAGTCCTAGACTCTGTTATATTTCACACAAAGCCTGTTCAGCAGTTGTAAGGTAGCCGTGAACCTCTAATAGGGATTACCATTATCACACTCACGTGGTCAGGTAACGTTTTGCAAATCCGGCGAAATGAGGATCCATATATATTTCATTAGCCCAATAAATCACTCGGACTTCTACATACAATCAACACGTCACCCCGCCAGGATTCTAACCCACGGCCCACGAGCCCATGACTGTGACCGGGTAACGCTACCTCTGGACCACCAGGATAATAAAAGCAGTCCTAGACTCTGTTATATTTGACACAAAGCCTGTTCAACGACCTTATGGCGCCGTGAACCTCTAATGGGGATTACCCTTATCACGTAGGTGGTCAGAGTAACGTTTTACCAAATCCGGCTTCGAAACACGAGGATCCATATGTATTTCATTAGCCCAATAAAGCAAGCGGACATCTACATACAATGAACACCTCACTCCGCCAGGATTCGAACCCGGCCCTGAGCCGCCTGGCTGTGACTGGAGACGCTACACTCTGGACCACCAGGATACTAAAAGCAGTCCTAGACTCTGTTATATTTCACTAAGCCTGTTCAACGACCTTATGGCGCCGTGAACCTCTAATGGAGACTACCCGTATTATCACGTAGGTGGTCAAACGTTTTACCGTCGGCTTCGAAAACAAGAGGATCCTGCCATATTTCAGTAGCCCCAATAAAGCCTGCCGGACTTCTACCGCCTGATGACTAGCGCCACCCATATGATTCGAACCCACGGCCCAGGAACCTGACTGTGACCAGCGAGCGCTACCTCTGGATCACCGGGATACTAAAATCAGTCGCTAACTCTGTTATATTTCACACAAAGCCTGTTCAACGAGCTAATGGCGCCATGAACCTCTAATGGGGACTACCCGTATAACGTAGGTGGTCAGAGGAACGTTTTACCAAATCCGGCTTTGAAACACGAGGATCCATATATATTTCATTAGCCCAATAAAGCACGCGGACTTCTACATACAATGAACACCTCAACCCGCCAGGATTCGAACCCCAGGCCCACGAGCCCATGAATGTGACCGGGGAACGCTACTTCTGGACCACCAGGATACTCAAAGCAGTCCTAGACAATGTTATATTTCACACAAAGCCTGTTCAACGAGCTTATAGCGCCGTGAACCTCTAATAGGGATTACCCGTATCAGGTAGATGGTCAGTGTAACGTTTTACCAAATCGGGCTTCGAAACACGAGGATCCATATATATTTCATTAGCCCAATAAAGCACGTGGACTTCTACATATAATCAACACCTCACCCCGCCAGGATTCGAACCCACGGCCCACGAGCCCATGACTGTGACCGGGGAACGCTACCTCTGGACCACCAGGATACTAAAAGCAGTCGTAACTCTGTTATATTTCACACCAAGCCTGTTCAACGAGCTTATGGCGCCGTGAACCTCTAATGGGGACTACCCGTATCACCTAGGTGGTCAGAGGAACGTTTTACAAAAGCCGGCTTTGAAACACGAGGATCCATATATATTTCATTAGCCGAATAAAGCACGCGGACTTCGACATACAATCAACACCTCACCCCGCCAGGATTCGAACGGATGGCCCACGAGCCCATGAATGTGACCGGGGAACGCTACCTCTGGACCACCAGTATACTAAAAGCAGTCCTAGACAATGATATATTTCACACAAAGCCTGTTCAACGAGCTTATGGCGCAGTGAACCTCTAATGGGGCTTGCCCGTATCACATACGTAGTCAGAATAACGTTTTACCAAATCCGGCATCGAAACACGAGGATCCATATGTATTTCATTAGCCCAATAAAGCATGCTGACTTCTACATACAATGAACACACCACCCCGCCAGGATTCGAACCCAGGGCCCACGAGCCCACGACTGTGACCGGGTAACGCTACTTCTGGACCACCAGGATACTAAAAGCAGTCCTAGACTCTGTTATATTTCACACAAAGCCTGTTCAACGACCTTATGGCGCCGTGAACCTCTAATGGGGACTAGTCGTATCACGTAGGTGGTCAGAGTAACGTTTTACCAAATCCGGCTTCGAAACACCAGGATCCATATGTATTTCATTAGCCCAATAAAGCACGCGGACTTCTACATACAATAAACACCTCACTGCGCCAGGATTCGAACCCACGGCCAACGAGCCCATGACTGTGACTGGACAACGCTACCTCTGGACCACCAGGATACTAAAAGCAGTCCTAGACAATGTTATATTTCACACAAAGCCTGTTCAACGAGCTTATGGCGCAGTGAACCTCTAATGGGGAATACCCGTATCACATACGTGGTCAGAGTAACGTTTTACCAAATCCGGCTTCGAAACACGAGGATCCATATGTATTTCATTAGCCCAATAAAGCAAGCGGACATCTCACATACAATGAACACCTCACCCCGCGGGATTCGAACCCACGGCTCACCAGCCCATGACTGTGACCGGAGAACGCTACCTCAGGACCATCAGGATACTAAAAGCAGTCCTAGACTCTGTTAAATTTCACACAAAGCCTGTCCAACGAGCTTATGGCGCCGTGAACCTCTAATGGGGACTACCCGTATCACGTAGGTGGTCAGAGTAACGTTTTACCAAATCCGGCTTCGAAACACGAGGATCGATATGTATTTCATTAGCCCAATAAAGCACGCAGACTTCTACATACAATGAACACCTCACCCCGCCAGAATTCGAACCCACGGCCCACGAGCCCATGAATGTGACTCGAGAACGCTACCTCTGGACCACCAGGATACTAAAAGCAGTCCTAGACTCTGTTATATTTCACACAAAGCCTGTTCAACGAGCTTATGGCGCCGTGAACCTCTAATGGGGACTACCCGTTTCACGTAGGTGGTCAGAGTTACGTTTTACCAAATCGGGCTTCGAAACACGAGGATCCATATGTATTTCATTAGCCCAATAAAGCACGCGGACTTCTACATACAATGAACACCTCACCCCGCCAGGATTCGAACCCACGGCCCACGAGCCCATGACTTTGACTGGAGAACGCTACCTCTGGACTACCAGGATACTAAAAGCAGTCCTAGACTCTGTTATATTTCACACAAAGCCTGTTCAACGAGCTTATGGCGCCGTGAACCACTAATGGGGATTACCCGTATCACGTAGGTGGTCAGAGTAACGTTTTACCAAATCCGGCTTCGAAACAGGAGGATCCATATATATTTCATTAGCCCAATAAAGAACGCGGACTTCTACATACAATGAACGCGCCACCCCACCAAGATTCGAACCCACGGCCCAGGAACCCACGACTGTGACCGGCGAACGCTACCTCTGGATCACCAGGATACTAAAATCAGTCGTAACTCTGTTATATTTCACACAAAGCCTGTTCAACGAGCTTATGGCGCCATGAACCTCTAATGGGGACTAACCGTATCACGTAGGTGGTCAGAGGAACGTTTTACCAAATCCGGGTTTGAAACACGAGGATCCATATATATTTCATTAGCCCAATAAAGCACGCGGACTTCTACATACAATGAACACCTCAGCCCGCCAGGATTCGAACCCACGGCCCACGAGCCCATGACTGTGACTGGGGAACGCTACCTCTAGACCATCAGGATACTAAAAGCAGCCCTCGACACTGTTATATTTCACACAAAGTCTGTTCAACGAGCTTATGGGGCCTTGAATCTCTAATGGGGACTACCCGTATCACGTAGGTGGTCAGAGGAACGTTTTACCAAATCCTGCTTCGAAACACGAGGATCCATATATATTTCATTAGCCCAATTAAGCACGCGGACTTCTACATACAATGAACACCTCACCCCGCCAGGATTCGAACCCACGGCCCACGAGCCCACGACTATGACCAAGAAACGCTACCTCTGGACCACCAGGATACTAAAAACAGTCCTAGACTCTGCTATATTTTCACTTAAAGCCTGTTCAACGAAGCTTTTATGCCGAACTCCCAATGGGGACCACCCGTATCATGAGGGTGGTCAGAGTAACGTTTTACCAAACTGCTTCGAAAACACGAGGATCCATATATATTTGGCTAGCAGAATACAGCACGGATTTCGGCATACAACAATAATTTCACCCCGCCAGATTCGGAACCCACGGCCTGTTTCAAGTGTCTGTGACTGGAGAACGCTACCTCTGGACCACCAGGATACTCAAAGCAGTCCTAGACTCTGTTATATTTCACACAAAGCCTGTTCAACGAGCTTATGGCGCCGTGAACCTCTAATGGGGACTACCCGTATCACGTAGGTGGTGAGAGTAACGTTTTTCCAAATCCGGCTTCGAAACACGAGGATCCATATGTATTTCATTAGCCCAATAAAGCATGCGGACTTCTACATACAATGAACACGCCACCCCGCCAGGATTCGAACCCATGGCCCACGAGCCCACGACTGTGACCGGGGAACGCTACTTCTGGACCACCAGGATACTAAAAGCAGTCCTAGACTCTGTTATATTTCACACAAAGCCTGTTCAACGACCTTATGGCGCCGTGAACCTCTAATGGGGACTAGCCATATCACGTAGGTGGTCAGAGTAACGTTTTACCAAATCCGGCTTCGAAACACGAGGATCCATATATATTTCATAAGCCGAATAAAGCACGCGGACTTCGACATACAATCAACACCTCACCCCGCCAGGATTCGAACCGATGGCCCACGAGCCTATGACTGTGACCGGGGAACGCTACCTCTGGACCACCAGGATATTAAAAGCAGTCCTAGACAATGTTATATTTCACACAAAGCCTGTTCAACGAGCTTATGGCGCAGTGAACCTCTAATGGGGATTACCCGTATCACATACGTGGTCAGAGTAACGTTTTACCAAATCCGGCTTCGAAACAAGAGGATCCATATGTATTTCATTAGCCCAATAAAGCATGCTGACTTCTACATACAATGAACACGCCACCCCGCCAGGATTCGAACCCACGGCCCACGAGCCCACGACTGTGACCGGGTAACGCTACTTCTGGACCACCAGGATACTAAAAGCAGTCCTAGACTCTGTTATTTTTCACACAAAGCCTGTTCAACGACCTTATGGCACCGTGAACCTCGAATGGGGACTAGCCGTATCACGTAGGTGGTCAGAGTAACGTTTTATCAAATCCGGCTTCGAAACACGAGGATCCATATATATTTTATTAGCCGAATAAAGCACGCGGACTTCGACATACAATCAACACCTCACCCCGCCAGGATTCGACCCGATGGCGCACGAGCCCATGACTGTGACCGGGGAACGCTACCTCTGGACCACCAGGATACTCAAAGCAGTCCTAGACTCTGTTATATTTCACACAAAGCCTGTTCAACGTCCTTATGGCGCCGTGAACCTCTAATGGGGACTAGCAAAATCACGTAGGTGGTCAGAGTAACGTTTTACCAAATCCGGCTTCGAAACACGAGGATCCATATGTATTTCATTAGCCCAATAAAGCATGCGGACTTCTACATACAATGAACACGCCAACCCGCAAGGATTCGAACCCACGGCCCACGAGCCCACGACTTTGACCGGGGAACGCTACTTCTGGACCACCAGGATACTAAAAGCAGTCCTAGATTCTGTTATATTTCACACAAAGCCTGTTCAACGACCTTATGGCGCCGTGAACCTCTAATGGGGACTAGCCGTATCACGTAGGTGGTCAGAGTAACCTTTTACCAAATCCGGCATCGAAACACGAGGATCCATATATATTTCATTAGCCGAATAAAGCACGCGGACTTCGACATACAATCAACACCTCACCCCGCCAGGATTCGAACCGATGGCCCACGAGCCCATGACTGTGACCGAGGAACGCTACCTCTGGACCACCAGGATACTAAAAGCAATCCTAGACAATGTTATATTTTACACGATGCCTGTTCAAGGAGCTTATGGCGCAGTGAACCTCTAATGGGGACTACCCGTATCACGTCTGCGGTCAGAATAACGTTTTACCAAATCCGGCTTCGAAACACGAGGATCCATATGTATTTCGTTTGCCCAATAAAGCAAGCAGACATCTACATACAATGAACACCTCGCCCCGCCAGGATTCGAACCCACGGCCCACGAGCCTATGACTGTAACTGGAGAACGCTACCTCTGGACCACCAGGATACTAAAAGCAGTCCTAGACTCTGTTATATTTCACACAAAGCCTGTTCAACGAGCTTATGGCGCCGTGAACCTCTAATGGGGACTACCCGTATCACATAGGTGGTCAGAGTAACGTTTTACCAAATCCGGCTTCGAAACACGAGGATCCATATGTATTTCATTAACCCAATAAAGCACGCGGACTTCTACATACAATGAACACCTCACCCCGCCAGGATTCGAACCCACGGCCCATGAGCCCATGACTGTGACCGGAGAATGCTACCTCTGGACTACCAGGATACTAAAAGCAGTCCTAGACTCTGTTATATTTCACACAAAGCCTGTTCAACGAGCTTATGGCGCCGTGAACCACTAATGGGGATTACCCGTATCACGTACGTGGTCAGAGTAACGTTTTACCAAATCCGGCATCGAAACAAGAGGATCCATATATATTTCATTAGCCCAATAAAGCACGCGGACTTCTACATACAATGAACGCGCCACCCCGCCAGGATTCGAACCCACGGCCCAGGAACCCACGACTGTGACCGGCGAACGCTACCTCTGGACCACCAGGATACTAAAAGCAGTCGTAACTCAGTTATATTTCACACAAAGCCTGTTCAACGAGCTAATGGCGCCGTGAACCTCTAATGGGGACTACCCGTATAACGTAGGTGGTCAGAGGAACGTTTTACCAAATCCGGCTTTGAAACACGAGGATCCATATATATTTCATTAGCCCAATAAAGCACGCGGACTTCTACATACAATGAACACCTCAACCCGCCAGGATTCGAACCCCAGGCCCACGATCCCATGAATGTGACCGGGGAACGCTACTTCTGGACCACCAGGATACTCAAAGCAGTCCTAGACTCTGTTATATTTCACACAAAGCCTGTTCAACGACATTATGGCGCCGTGAACCTCTAATGGGGACTAGCCATATCACGTAGGTGGTCAGAGTAACGTTTTACCAAATCCGGCTTCGAAACACGAGGATCCATATATATTTCATTAGCAGAATAAAGCACGCGGACTTCGACATACAATCAACACCTCACCCCGCCAGGATTCGAACCGATGGCCCACGAGCCCATGACTGTGACCGGGGAACGCTACCTCTGTACCACCAGGATACTAAAAGCAGTCCTAGACAATGTTATATTTCACACAAAGCCTGTTCAACGAGCTTATACCGCCGTGAACCTCTAATGGGGATTACCCGTATCAGGTAGGTGGTCAGTGTAACGTTTTACCAAATCGGGCTTCGAAACACGAGGATCCATATATATTTCATTAGCCCAATAAAGCACGTGGACTTCTACATACAATCAACACCTCACCCCGCCAGGATTCGAACCCACGGCCCACGAGCCCATGACTGTGACCGGGGAACGCTACCTCTGGACCACCAGGATACTAAAAGCAATCCTAGACAATGTTATATTTCACATAAAGCCTGTTCAACGAGCTTATGGCGCCGTGAACCTCTAATGGGGACTACCCGTATCACGTAGGTGGTCAGAGTAACCTTTTACCAAATCCGGCTTTGAAACACGAGGATCCATATATATTTCATTAGCCGAATAAAGCACGCGGACTTCGACATACAATCAACACCTCACCCCGCCAGGATTCGAACCCACGGCCCACGAGCCTATGACTGTAACTGGAGAATGCTACCTCTGGACCACCAGGATACTAAAAGCAGTCCTAGACTCTGTTATATTTCACACAAAGCCTGTTTAACGAGCTTATGGCGCCGTGAACCTCTAATGGGGACTACACATATCACGTAGGAGGTCAGAGTAACGTTTTACCAAATCCGGCTTCGAAACACGAGGATCCATATGTATTTCATTAGCCCAATAAAGCACGCGGACTTCTACATACAATGAACACCTCACCCCGCCAGGATTCGAACCCACGGCCCACGAGCCCATGACTGTGACCGGAGAACGCTACCTCTGGACTACCAGGATACTAAAAGCAGTCCTAGACTCTGTTATATTTCACACAAAGCCTGTTCAACGAGTTTATGGCGCCGTGAACCACTAATGGGGATTACCCGCATCACGTAGGTGCGTCAGAGTAACGTTTTACCAAATCCGGCTTCGAAACAAGAGGATCCATATATATTTCATTAGCCCAATAAAGCACGCTGACTTCTACATACAATGAACGCGCCACCCCGCCAGGATTCGAACCCACGGCCCATGAGCCTATGACTGTGACCGGAGAATGCTACCTCTGGACTACCAGGATACTAAAAGCAGTCCTAGACTCTGTTATATTTCACACAAAGCCTGTTCAACGAGCTTATGGCGCCGTGAACCACTAATGGGGATTACCCGTATCACGTACGTGGTCAGACTCACGTTTTACCAAATCCGGCGTCGAAACAAGAGGATCCATATATATTTCATTAGCCCAAAAAAGCACGCGGACTTCTACATACAATGAACGCGCCACCCCGCCAAGATTCGAACCCACGGCCCAGGAACCCACGACTGTGACCGGCGAACGCTACCTCTGGACCACCAGGATACTAAAAGCAGTCGTAACTCAGTTATATTTCACACAAAGCCTGTTCAACGAGCTAATGGCGCCATGAACCTCTAATGGGGACTACCCGTATAACGTAGGTGGTCAGAGGAACGTTTTACCAAATCCGGCTTTGAAACACGAGGATCCATATATATTTCATTAGCCCAATAAAGCACGCGGACTTCTACATACAATGAACACCTCAACCCGCCAGGATTCGAACCCCAGGCCCACGAGCCCATGAATGTGACCGGGGAACGCTACTTCTGGACCACCAGGATACTCAAAGCAGTCCTAGACAATGTTATATTTCACACAAAGCCTGTTCAACGAGCTTATAGCGCCGTGAACCTCTAATGGGGATTACCCGTATCAGGTAGATGGTCAGTGTAACGTTTTACCAAATCGGGCTTCGAAACACGAGGATCCATATATATTTCATTAGCCCAATAAAGCACGTGGACTTCTACATATAATCAACACCTCACCCCGCCAGGATTCGAACCCACGGCCCACGAGCCCATGACTGTGACCGGGGAACGCTACCTCTGGACCACCAGGATACTAAAAGCAATCCTAGACAATGTTATATTTCACATAAAGCCTGTTCAACGAGCTTATGGCGCCGTGAACCTCTAATGGGGACTACCCGTATCACGTAGGTGGTCAGAGTAACCTTTTACCAAATCCGGCTTCAAACACGAGGATCCATATATATTTCATTAGCCGAATAAAGCACGCGGACTTCGACATACAATCAACACCTCACCCCGCCAGGATTCGAACCCACGGCCCACGAGCCTATGACTGTAACTGGAGAACGCTACCTCTGGACCACCAGGATACTAAAAGCAGTCCTAGACTCTGTTATATTTCACACAAAGCCTGTTCAACGAGCTTATGGCGCCGTGAACCTCTAATGGGGACTACACGTATCACGTAAGAGGTCAGAGTAACGTTTTACCAAATCCGGCTTCGAAAGACGAGGATCCATATGTATTTCATTAGCCCAATAAAGCACGCGGACTTCTACATACAATGAACACCTCACCCCGCCAGGATTCGAACCCATGGCCCACGAGCCCATGACTATGACTGGAGAACGCTACCTCTGGACTACCAGGATACTAAAAGCAGTCCTAGACTCTGTTATATTTCACACAAAGCCTGTTCAAGGAGCTTATGGCGCCGTGAACCAATAATGGGGATTACCCGTATCACGTAGGTGGTCAGAGTAACGTTTTACCAAATCTGGCTTCGAAACAAGAGGATCCATATATATTTCATTAGCCCAATAAAGCACGCGGACTTCTACATACAATGATCGCGCCACCCCGCCAAGATTCGAACCAACTGCCCAGGAACCCACGACTGTGACCGGCGAACGCTACCTCTGGACCACCAGGATACTTAAAGCAGTCGTAACTCTTTTATATTTCACACAAAGCCTGTTCAACGAGCTTATGGCGCCGTGAACCTCTAATGGGGACTACCCGTATCACGTAGGTGGTCAGAGGAACGTTTTACCAAATCCGGCTTTGAAACACGAGGATCCATATATATATCATTAGCCCAATAAAGCACGCGGACTTCTTCATATAATCAACACCTCACCCCACCAGGATTCGAACCCCCGGCCCACGAGCCCATGAATGTGACCGGGGAACGCTACTTCTGGACCACCAGGATACTCAAAGCAGTCCTAGACTCTGTTATATTTCACACAAAGCCTGTTCAACGACCTTATGGCGCCGTGAACCTCTAATGGGGACTAGCCGTATCACGTAGGTGGTCAGAGTAACGTTTTACCAAATCCGGCTTCGAAACACGAGGATCCATATATATTTCATTAGCCGAATAAAGCATGCGGACTTCGACATACAATCAAAACCTCACCCCGCCAGGATTCGAACCGATGGCCCACGAGCCCATGACTGTGACTGGAGAACGCTACATCTGGACCACCAGGATACTAAAAGCTGTCCTAGACTCTGTTATATTTCACACAAAGCCTGTTCAACGAGCTTATGGCGCCGTGAACCTCTAATGGGGACTACCCGTATAACGTAGGTGGTCAGAGTAACCTTTTACCAAATCCGTCTTCGAAACACTAGGATCCATATATATTTCATTAGCCGAGTAAAGCACGCGGACTTCGACATACAATCAACACCTCACCCCCCAGGATTCGAACCGATGGCCCGCGAGCCCATGACTGTGACCGGGGAGCGCTACCTCTGGACCACCAGGATGCTAAAAGCAGTCCTAGACAATGTTATATATCACACAAAGCCTGTTCAACGGGCTTATGGCGCAGTGAACCTCTAATGGGGACTACCCGTATCACGTCTGTGGTCAGAGTAACGTTTTACCAAATCCGGCTTCGAAACACGAAGATCCATATATATTTCATTAGCCCAATAAAGCAAGCGGACTTCTACATACAATGAACGCGCCACCCCGCCAAGATTCGAACCCACGGCCCAGGACCCCACGACTGTGACCGGCGAACGCTACCTCTGGACCACCAGGATACTAAAAGCAGTCCTAGACTCTGTTATATTTCACACAAAGCCTGTTCAACGAGCTTATGGCGCCGTGAACCTCTAATGGGGACTTCCCGTATCACGTAGTTGGTCAGAGGAACGTTTTACCAAATCCTGCTTTGAAACACGAGGATCCATATATATTTCATTAGCCCTATAAAGCACGCGGACTTCTACATACAATGAACACCTCAACCCGCCAGGATTCGAACCCCCGGCCCAGGAGCCCATGAATGTGACCGGGGAACGCTACTTCTGGACCACCAGGATACTCAAAGCAGTCCTAGACTCTGTTATATTTCACACAAAGCCTGTTCACCGAGCTTATGGCGCCGTGAACTTCTAATGGGGATTACCCGTATCACATACGTGGTCAGAGTAACGTTTTACCAATTCCGGCTTCGAGACACGAGGATCCATAT
>NW_024735327.1:0-13529 GCF_018991925.1 Homarus americanus | reverse complement strand
GCAAGCTCCGGGGAGAACGCCTTGAAGAGTTTCATTGGTAAGTCAATGGGGGTGGTAGAGCGTTTTAATTTTAGTTTGTTCAGGCGTTTTGCTACTTGAAATTCTTCTACTAAGTCAGTGGGAAGGGGGGCTGGTAGGTAAGCAGGGAGAGTGGTTGTGTCAAGCCGGGGGAGCGTCTGGCATATAGTAGCGAAGTGTGTGTGTGTGTGTGTGTGTGTATACTACTGTACTTTTTAGATCCTCCTACGCAACCTAACCTATTATAGTTAAGTATAGTAGGCTATACACTATTTTGTTAGTATGTGTTATAAAATGAAATTGCATGTTATTATTATTAATATTATTATTATTAATAATATTATTATTATTAATATTATTATTATTATTAGTAGTAGTAGTAGTAGTATTAATATTATTATTATTGTTATTATTATTACATGCTAATATAATACTAAGTTGCCCGCCAGATTTCCTCAGAGATGGGAGGAGCACATTGGCGGCGGTGTTGTTTATACTCCGCCCGATTACTGATTCCTATTCACCGAGCCAGAGCTGGCGGGCGGCGTGTTATGTGCCACGTTTTGTTTCCCATTGGGCGTACCGCTCAGCTGGGGAGTAGGAGATTTCATAAAAAGAAAGTTTGAGTGGAGAGCACACCTTTTCCTTCACATAAAGTTATCTTAGACCATCTACTAGTATAATAGTCACAAAACATTTTCATAATTTTTTCTAGGCTGTTGTTATGGTTTTTTTTTTTTTTGGATTTCATCAGATTGTGTGATTCAATCAATATACACTATTAGTGTTTATTATTGTGTTTTATAGTATTATTGTATATTGGGGGTAACACAATTAGAGCTCACGAAAAGTAGTATATTTTCGGGGTTTATAGCAGTTTGTGGTCTAATAGTATCATGCTTTATGAGTGGTGTTCTATGTAGTGATGGATGATTAGGCAATAAAATATGCTTTGGGTGTTTATAGCAGTTTGTGGTCTACTAGTATCATGCTTTATGGGTGGTGTTCTATGTAGTGATGATTAGGCCATAAAATATGCTTTTGGTTTATTGCTAACAAAATATACTTTGCTCTACCGATGGAGTGCAAAACATGGTGAAACTTACATACACCGTTAATAAAGTATTGGTGGAAGAAGAAGAAGAAGTAAGAGGAAGAATTGTGGAGGGAATGAACAGTGAGACAATGTAAAGCCTCCAGGATGGCGGCAGCGTTTCTGTTATTAATATATAATAAGACAATAGGAAAATATGTTGTTGTCTCTACCTGTATTATTACCTTTGCGATAGCATGGTTCAATTTTTGGAGGACAGAGGAAGGAGCAGGAGGTTAGGAAGGGAGAGATAGTGTCTGTGATCCTCGGGTCACCACTCCTCGGATTGTGTCAGTTCAAGTTTAGAAGCTCCAACAACTTTCCCTGAATACGAATTCGCAACCTTTCGATTTACAACAGGTACCTACTTACTGCTACAGTAGGTGAACAGGGACCAAGGGGGCTAGGAATAGTGTCCAAACAACTTGCTCCTGCCTGCCTGCGTGATGTAGTCGTGGCCACAATTAGGTTAGGATACAGACACATCTGGCAAGTTAGTAACGCTGTACCCATACCGGAACACTCAGCATGTAAACTTTGTGATACACCTTTAAAGCACTATATTATTGAATGTGACACTGTCAAAGACTTCAGGCCACCTCACTTATTGTATCTTGAACTATGTCATTACTTCATTGAGGACATTACATTCTTGCTCTTTATCCCAAATTGGCTAGCCCACACTGGTAAATGTGTACTGTACTGTCAATGAATCTGATGTATTTCTTTGTGTATGAACCTGACTGAAAATAAGGTCGCCTCCCTGGCTGCTGCTGCTTCTGCTTCTGCTTCTGCTTCTGCGCCCTTCTAAGTCCCGTTTAAGTCCCCCACAGTACCCCTTCACATCTACACCATTCAAAAACATTTTCACTCAATTTCCACAATACTATGCTAATTACACGGAAAATAGAGTGTTATCCTGCAAAACGTTGATGTCGTATATTTCTTTCTTTAAGTGATATCCTGTGGCTCCGAAAGGAGCCTGTTTGGTTAGGTTGTCTTGTGTGAACGAACCTTGGGTTCTTATTTCTTCTCTGTCTTCTTGGGGAGGAGCACAGCTTGGATGTTAGGAAGGACACCCCCTTGGGCAATGGTGACTCCAGACAGGAGCTTGTTCAGCTCCTCGTCATTGCGAATGGCAAGCTGAAGATGTGGGATAATGCGGGTCTTCATCGCGGGCGGCGTTACCGGCAGCTCGAGCACTTCTGCCGCCGGGTACTCCATGACGGCTGCAAGGTACACAGGGGCACCTGCACCAACACGCTCAGCATAGTTGCCTTTACGCAAGAGACGGTGGATCCTACCCACGGGGAACTGGAGTCCGGCCCTGCTAGAACGGGACTTTGACTTGCCCTTAACTTTGCCTCCCTTGCCGCGTCCTGACATGTTGCTGCTGCTGCTTTTCGTGATAGGAGTTAAATTTCCGCCCGCCACCTTGGTCTTTTATACCAAGCTCAGGATCAGGCCAGGTGGCCGTCTCGCGGACCCAACCAATGTAAGAGAGCCGTAGCTGCAGCCAGTCTGATCCTGAACGGCCCGCTCGGTATATAAGGAAAAGTTAGTCGGGCCAGTTTTCAATTCTCTCGCTCCGCGCCACGAGTAACTGTGCCGCCATGCCTCCCAAAACTTCCGGAAAGGCTGCCAAGAAGGCTGGAAAGGCCCAGAAGGCCATTGCCAAGGGTGACAAGAAGAAGAAGCGCAGGAGGAAGGAAAGCTACAGCATCTACATCTACAAGGTACTGAAGCAAGTGCACCCCGACACAGGAGTCTCCTCCAAAGCTATGTCCATGTAGAATACCGTGAACATCTTCAAACATCGCTGTAGAAGGGCTTCCCCGCTGGCACTTCTGTAAACGCTCCACCATTACAAATTAGAGATGGGGCAGCTCTTGCTGCACAGTGAACTGGCCAAAGCATGCGTGTGAGGAGCACCAGTGTCACCAAGTACCTCTTCAAGTAGAGTTACTTGTGCACAACAAACACGCCATCCCACTACTACAACTTAAGCGGCTCCATCGGAGCCACAGTTACATGTTAAAGAGACAGTTACCGACAGTGATATATTGAGAGGGAAATAAAAAAAAAAAAAAATTATAATAATCTGCATTCTCTATTGGCGTAGAAACCGGACTAAATCGAAACATAATAAATAAATAAATAAATTCTGCGTGGAGTACTTTTACACCCACTGCAAAGTGACATACATGGAGTGTGTTTGGGCTTCATTTCATGTTTGCAGCACGCCTATTTCATGTAAACAATTTATTTTATTTTATTGTATTTTATTGTATTTTCTTTTATTTTATTGTATTTTCTTTTATTTTATTTATTTATTTACTTACTTATTCTTTATACATTTATTTGTTACTAGCTCTTGTTTGTTGCACCCACCCACCTCCCGAATTGATGACCTACTATACATTCGTGCCTGCACGAATGTTACCAACTTACCGTTAGGCGATTTGGGTAACCGAAATTAACGCTCTCCTACCACCAACCATTTCGATTGTCATGAAAATTATCTTCAGAACAGTTCTTTGGCCCTGAGAAGGGCCGAGTTCTAGATGTCTGGTAGGTTTTGTTGTGCTTTTTCTTTTTCCCCAAGGAAGAGGACTTAAGCACGCTCTCCGCGGATGCGCCGGGCCAGCTGGATGTCCTTGGGCATGATGGTAACGCGCTTGGCGTGAATGGCACACAGGTTGGTGTCCTCGAAAAGACCCACCAGGTAAGCCTCAGAGGCTTCCTGCAGAGCCATGACGGCAGACGACTGGAAGCGCAGGTCAGTCTTGAAATCCTGGGCGATCTCACGCACCAGGCGCTGGCAGGGCAGCTTCCTGATGAAACCCAGCTCTGGCCAGTGTGACCGGATCTCATGAGGCAGCTGGTCCAGGCCTGTAACGATGGGGCTTCTTGACACCACCGGTGGCGGGGGCGGACTTGCGAGCTGCCTTGGTGGCAAGCTGCTTCCGTGGAGCCTTGCCTCCAGTGGACTTGCGGGCAGTCTGTTTAGTACGGGCCATCTCGACGACGAAATAGTAAATACGGGCGGCCTGGCAGGCGGGCGGGCTTATATACAGACATTCTCCACCTCAGTGGCCACCTCATTGGCCACGAGTGCCGCATGCGTCATCCGCAAGCTACGCCCCACCTCCAAGAGGGAGGGACGGCCTTGGATGAACGATACTACCGCTGCGTCCACAGCACGCCACCTACTCCCACCAAACCGTGGGCGAAGCCACACCAGGACCACCTGTAGTAGCATCCACAACAACATGACTGGACGAGGCAAAGGAGGCAAGGGACTTGGAAAGGGTGGCGCCAAGCGTCATCGTAAGGTGCTTCGTGACAACATCCAGGGTATCACCAAGCCCGCCATTCGTCGTCTAGCTCGGCGTGGAGGTGTTAAACGTATATCCGGCCTCATCTACGAGGAGACCCGCGGCGTCCTCAAGGTGTTTCTGGAGAACGTCATCCGTGACGCCGTCACCTACACCGAGCACGCAAAAGGGAAGACCGTCACCGCCATGGATGTGGTGTATGCCCTGAAACAGCAGGGCCACACCCTTTATGGTTTTGGTGGTTAATCAACCTGATGGACGGGCGCACACCACCACCACCACCACGACAAACAAATATACGGACCTAATTTTAGGTCCACATTTAAATCGCTAAAGAGTTGGTTAGACACTGAGTAAATCGTTGAAAATATATCCAATACCATGATCCTCTCTAATTCTGGACTTGTGGTATGAGTATAGGTTGTGCGTGAACGTGTTGGAACCACTTCCTAATAATTGTCAGTCAGTCAGTCAACATTCACCTAACCTCCAGGTACCTCACCTAACTTCCTGTAGCGTCACCGAACCTCACGAAATGTAACCCAATGTAGTTTATAATCTATCCTAACATGACATAACATAACCACGCACTATATTACTTCGGTAAGAGTAATGAGTTTTAATACGCAAAGTTGCAGTTATCATTCATGCATACATACATACATACATACATAACATGCTAGTGGCAGGGGGGATTGAAGTGAATTTTAGGAGGAGAGAATAGGTGCAGTGGCTAAACAGCGCTTGCGTGAGGGACTTTAAGCAGCAACTCGCCTGGATGCGGCAGGATAGAGTCAGGTCAAGCGTCCGGTGCATGTTGGGTTCCGCCATGGTTTCTCAGTGTTTGGTCGGCTTGATTGTGTGTGTTGTTTTGTTGTTTGGAGGAAATGTCTTGGTATTCTTCTTCTTAGCTTGAAGTTGATTTTCTTCTAACTCTCCTCCTCTTGTTGTTCGTCTTCCTCGTGTCTGCTATCATTCTGTAAAGACTCTATATATGTATGTAGGTATGAGTGAGTAACAGTTGCCGGTTACAGTGATACTTCATATTCGCTGGTGTTGTACTGTATGGCTTCGGTATTTCTTAATATACAAACAGCACCGTTAGGGGATTGAGGTATTTAAAAACCAGCCTACATTACTTATATATAGAAATAAATAATGTGGCTTGGACAATAATGACGACTACTCTCTCCTACCTAACCCAAACAAGGGCTTTTCGAAAGTATACATTGGACACAATTGACGTAGTACATACATTGGTGGTTTAACAAAAGCCCTCATTAGAGAAAGGTGAAGGAGCACACAGTGAACATACAGATTAATGTTTGCACGCATAGATCATGTAAGGTGAGGTGTTGAACACCAGACACGTAGTGTAGTAACTCCCTCACAGATGGCGTTATGAGGGGCCTGATGATGTAGCAGTTACCTCACAGATGGTGTTATGAGGAACTTCACATGATGATGCTGTAGCCAAACATTCACTACGTGGTGTCGTAGCATCTTGGGGACACCACGTGGTCGACATGACTCACTCATTCAAGTGGGTGAGGTGTGGTCCCAGGCCTCTCTATCGTGGAGTCTCAGGGGAAGTATAACCGGGTACCTGGGACCTCACTGTGTGAAGCTGGTTAGCTAGCTTGGGTAAGACTCAACTGCCGAGTTGTTTTTCACTGAGTTAAGCACTGTTCACCACTATTCATCACTGGTTCCATTCCTTTGCCAAATGAGATAGTACCTTATGGCAAGAACTTGTTGATAGTCCGGTGGGGAGGAGGGTTCAGGGGAGTGAGTTGGTATGGACCAACATATAAATAATAATAATAATAATAATAATAATTAACGGTTTATTGAAAGAGCTTGGCAGCCAGAAGGCTGAAAATATACAGTTACATATTTGGGGAATGGGTTACGAATTACAAATAATATACAAATAACATGAGTGACACAAATAAGACATATAATAACTAGCTGGGGAAAAGCTCAAACTACAGTTCATTTCAACATAGTGACAGTGCAAGGAGTAGTGTTTACTGGGAGTGAGTACACTGATTTATTACAAGTTATCGATAATTTTTACAATGGTTGGGACTGGGCTGTTCTTATAGAGATCAGTTCGTGCACGTATGGGCTGGATGCGGTTGTGGTGTCGAAGAGCAATTCTCGGACTAGGGATCTCAGGTGGTAGTAGGAGCCGGTGTCGGGGATGGTGTAGAAGCTTCTTACCAAATTTGCAGATGAGGTCGTGGTGATGGTCAGTGAGAGTCTAAAGGGTCGGTCAGTGTGTTGAGCGCTTCTTGATATGTGGAGTAGGAAGGGTAGAGAATAATCTTGCATGGCCTCTTTTGCACTTTTTCTAGGTGTTTACGTTGTGTGGCATTTAGGGAGGAAGACCAGGTGGAGGAGGCATAGGTGAGCTTGGGGAGTATGAATGTTGTGTAAACACTGAGGAGCTCGTGTGCAGGAACACCGAGGGACTTGAGTCGGCGTAGGAGGTGGAGACAGAAACTGGAGGATTTGATAACTTCACTGACGTGTGGTTTCTAATTTAGTTTGTTGTCTATGGTGACGCCGAGGAGCTTCGTGGAATCTAAAACCTGGAGTGTGTTCGGACCTAGAGTAATGGAAGGAGGTGGGACAATGTCGGAGGAGAGGTTGATGTGCATAACCATGGTTGTTGGTGGCCCAGTTTTGGAGACTGTTCAATAAATCATGAAGGGCGGTATAGTTTGGAGCAGAATTGTTGACGCTGATCCCAATGGTGGAGTCGTCGACATATTTCCAGCGAGCAGGGGTTTCTCTTAGGGCATCATTGATGAGCATAAGGAAGCAGAGTGGTCCCATCTTGGTGCCTTGGGGGACGCCACAGGTGAGTGACTGAAAGGTGGAGACAGCCAGCCCCTCGGAAGCGTACAGCTTGGCGTCGGTCACTGAGGAAGTCTGTAAGCCCTGGTATAATAAGACTTCTCCGAAGCCCGAGGTCAATAGCTTAGTTGATGATTATATTGTGGTCGACTAGGTCGAACGCTTTAGTGAAATCAATGAAGGCGACAGCTACAGACGTTTTTCGTTTCTCGAGATGGCGGTATATGTAATCGAGAAAGCTGACAAGACAGTCAGTCAGTGGTGGAGGAAGTTTTCATGTTGCCAAATTGCTGAGGGTCTACTACGACTCCTGCAATATCAGCAAAAGCCCAGCCAGTCGAACACAAAACTTTCACAGATTAGGCTGGGTATTGGGGTGATTGCAATAGGTCGTAGCTGATTTAAGGATTGTGGGCTGGTTGACTTGGGCACTGGTGATACATAAGAGGTCTTCCAGTCAACTGGGCATCTGGCTTGACTGAGAGAAGCATTGATGATGGAGCATAGGGGTTTAGCAAGCTCCGGGGAGAACTCCTTGAAGCGTTTCATTGGTAAGTCAATGGGGGTGGTAGAGCGTTTTAATTTTAGTTTGTCCAGGCGTTTTGCTATTTCAAATACTTCTACTAAGTGAGTGGGAAGGGGGGGCTGGTAGGTAAGCAGGGAGAGTGGTTGTGTCAAGCCGGGGGAGCGTCTGGCATATAGTAGCGAAGTGTGTGTGTGTGTGTGTGTGTGTGTGTGTGTGTATACTACTGTACTTTTTAGATCCTCCTACGCAACCTAACCTATTATAGTTAAGTATAGTAGGCTATACACTATTTTGTTAGTATGTGTTATAAAATGAAATTGCATGTTATTATTATTAATATTATTATTATTAATATTATTATTATTATTATTATTATTATTATTAGTAGTATTAGTAGTATTATTATTATTATTATTGTTATTATTATTACATGCTAATATAATACTAAGTTGCCCGCCAGATTTCCTCAGAGATGGGAGGAGCACATTGGCGGCGGTGTTGTTTATACTCCGCCCGATTACTGATTCCTATTCACCGAGCCAGAGCTGGCGGGCGGCGTGTTATGTGCCACGTTTTGTTTCCCATTGGGCGTACCGCTCAGCTGGGGGGTAGGAGATTTCATAAAAAGAAAGTTTGAGTGGAGAGCACACCTTTTCCTTCACATACAGTTATCTTAGACCATCTACTAGTATAATAGTTTGCACAAAAATACTCTACACTCTTTCTAGGTTATTGTTATGTTTTTTTTTTTTTTTTTGATTTCTCATCAGATTGTGCATTCAACTAATATACACTATTAGTGTGTTTATTATTATGTTTTATAGTATTATTTCGTATAATATTGGGTAACACAATTAGAGTCACTAGTATAGTATATTTTCGGGGTTTATAGCAGTTTGTGGTCTAATAGTATCATGCTTTATGAGTGGTGTTCTATGTAGTGATGGATGATTAGGCAATAAAATATGCTTTGGGTGTTTATAGCAGTTTGTGGTCTACTAGTATCATGCTTTATGGGTGGTGTTCTATGTAGTGATGATTAGGCCATAAAATATGCTTTTGGTTTATTGCTAACAAAATATAATTTGCTCTACCGCTGGAGTGCAAAACATGGTGAAACTTACATACACCGTTAATAAAGTATTGATGGAAGAAGAAGAAAAAGAAGAAGTAAGAGGAAGAATTGTGGAGGGAATGAACAGTGAGACAATGTATAGCCTCCGGGATGGCGGCAGCAGCGTTTCTGTTATTAATATATAATAAGACAATAGGAAAATATGTTGTTGTCTCTACCTGTATTATTACCTTTGCGATAGCATGGTTCAATTTTGGGAGGACATAGGAAGGAGCAGGAGGTTAGGAAGGGATTTGTAGTGGGAGAGATAGTGTCTGTGATCCTCGGGTCACCACTCCTCGGATTGTGTCAGTTCAAGTTTAGAAGATCCAACAACTTTCCCTGAATACGAATTGGCAACCTTTCGATTTACAACAGGTACCTACTTACTGCTACAGTAGGTAGGTGAACAGGGACCAAGGGGGCTAGGAAGAGTGTCCAAACAACTTGCTCCTGCCTGCCTGTGTGATGTAGTCGTGGCCAGAATTAGGTTAGGATACAGACACATCTGGCTAGTTAGTAACGCTGTACCCATACCGGAACACTCAGCATGTAAACTTGGTGATACACCTTTAAAGCACTACTATATTATTGAATAGGACACTGTCAAAGACTTCAGGCCACCTCACTTATTGTATCTTGAACTATGTCATTACTTCATTGAGGACATTACATTCTTGCTCTTTATCCCAAATTGGCTAGCCCACACTGGTAAATGTGTACTGTACTGTCAATGAATCTGATGTATTTCTTTGTGTATGAACCTGACTGAAAATAAGGTCTCATCCCTTGCTGCTGCTGCTGCTGCTGCTGCTTCTTGCGCCCTTCTAAGTCCCGTTTAAGTCCCCCACCCCAGGCCCCCGCAGTACCCCTTCACATCTACACCATTCAAAAACAATTTCACTCAATTTGCACAGAGTGTTATCCTGCAAAACGTTGATGTCGTATATTTCTCTCTTTAAGTGATATCCTGTGGCTCCGAAAGGAGCCTGTTTGGTTAGGTTGTCTTGTGTGAACGAACCTTGGGTTCTTATTTCTTCTCTGTCTTCTTGGGGAGGAGCACAGCTTGGATGTTAGGAAGGACACCCCCTTGGGCAATGGTGACTCCAGATAGGGGCTTGTTCAGCTCCTCGTCATTGCGAATGGCAAGCTGAAGATGACGCGGGATAATGCGGGTCTTCTTGTTGTCGCGGGCGGCGTTACCGGCCAGCTCGAGCACTTCTGCTGCCAGGTACTCCATGACGGCTGCAAGGTACACAGGGGCACCTGCACCAACACGCTCAGCATAGTTGCCTTTACGCAAGAGACGGTGGATCCTACCCACGGGGAACTGGAGTCCGGCCCTGCTAGAACGGGACTTTGACTTGCCCTTCCCCTTGCCTCCCTTGCCGCGTCCTGACATGTTGCTGCTGCTGCTTTTCGTGATAGGAGTTAAATTTCCGCCCGCCACCTTGGTCTTTTATACCAAGCTCAGGATCAGGCCAGGTGGCCGTCTCGCGGACCCAACCAATGTAAGAGAGCCGTAGCTGCAGCCAGTCTGATCCTGAGCGGCCCGCTCGGTATATAAGGAAAAGTTAGTCGGGCCAGTTTTCAATTCTCTCGCTCCGCGCCACGAGTAACTGTGCCGCCATGCCTCCCAAAACTTCCGGAAAGGCTGCCAAGAAGGCTGGAAAGGCCCAGAAGGCCATTGCCAAGGGTGACAAGAAGAAGAAGCGCAGGAGGAAGGAAAGCTACAGCATCTGCATCTACAAGGTACTGAAGCAAGTGCACCCCGACACAGGAGTCTCCTCCAAAGCTATGTCCATCATGAACTCTTTCGTGAACGACATCTTCGAGCGCATCGCTGCCGAGGCTTCCCGCCTGGCGCACTACAACAAACGCTCCACCATTACAAGTCGGGAAATCCAGACAGCTGTCCGACTCTTGCTGCCCGGTGAACTGGCCAAGCATGCCGTGTCTGAGGGCACCAAGGCTGTCACCAAGTACACCTCTTCCAAGTAAGAGGTTGCTTGTGCACAACAAACACGCCATCCCACTACTACAACTTAATCGGCTCCATCGGAGCCACAGTTACATGTTAAAGAGACAGTTACCGACAGTGATATATTGAGAGGGAAATAAAAAAAAAAAAAAATTATAATAATCTGCATTCTCTATTGGCGTAGAAACCGGACTAAATCGAAACATAATAAATAAATAAATAAATTCTGCGTGGAGTGACATACATGGAGTGTGTTTGGGCTTCATTTCATGTTTGCAGCACGCCTAATTCATGTAAACAATTTATTTTATTTTATTGTATTTTATTGTATTTTCTTTTATTTTATTTATTTATTTACTTACTTATTCTTTATATATTTATTTGTTACTAGCTCTTGTTTGTTGCACCCACCCACCTCCCGAATTGATGACCTACTATACATTCGTGCCTGCACGAATGTTACCAACTTACCGTTAGGCGATTTGGGTAACCGAAATTAACGCTCTCCTACCACCAACCATTTCTATTGTCATGAAAATTATCTTCAGAACAGTTCTTTGGCCCTGAGAAGGGCCGAGTTATAGATGTCTGGTAGGTTTTGTGGTGCTTTTTCTTTTTCCCCAAGGAAGAGGACTTAAGCACGCTCTCCGCGGATGCGCCGGGCCAGCTGGATGTCCTTGGGCATGATGGTAACGCGCTTGGCGTGAATGGCACACAGGTTGGTGTCCTCGAAAAGACCCACCAGGTAAGCCTCAGAGGCTTCCTGCAGAGCCATGACGGCAGACGACTGGAAGCGCAGGTCAGTCTTGAAATCCTGGGCGATCTCACGCACCAGGCGCTGGAAGGGCAGCTTCCTGATGAGTAGCTCTGTGCTCTTCTGGTAACGACGGATCTCACGAAGGGCGGCGGTTCCGGGCCTGTAACGATGGGGCTTCTTGACACCACCGGTGGCTGGGGCGGACTTGCGAGCTGCCTTGGTGGCAAGCTGCTTCCGTGGAGCCTTGCCTCCAGTGGACTTGCGGGCAGTCTGTTTAGTACGGGCCATCTCGACGACGAAATAGTCAATACGGGCGGCCCGGCAGGCGGGCGGGCTTATATACAGACATTCTCCACCTCAGTGGCCACCTCATTGGCCACGAGTGCCGCATGCGTCATCCGCCAGCTACGCCCCACCTCCAAGAGGGAGGGACGGCCTTGGATGAACGATACTACCGCTGCGTCCACAGCACGCCACCTACTCCCACCAAACCGTGGGCGAAGCCACACCAGGACCACCTGTAGTAGCAACCACAACAACATGACTGGACGAGGCAAAGGCGGCAAGGGACTTGGAAAGGGTGGCGCCAAGCGTCATCGTAAGGTGCTTCGTGACAACATCCAGGGTATCACCAAGCCCGCCATTCGTCGTCTAGCTCGGCGTGGAGGTGTTAAACGTATATCCGGCCTCATCTACGAGGAGACCCGCGGCGTCCTCAAGGTGTTTCTGGAGAACGTCATCCGTGACGCCGTCACCTACACCGAGCACGCAAAAAGGAAGACCGTCACCGCCATGGATGTGGTGTATGCCCTGAAACGGCAAGGCCGCACCCTTTATGGTTTTGGTGGTTAATCAACCTGATGGACGGGCGCACACCACCACCACCACCACCACCACCACGACAAACAAATATACGGACCTAATTTTAGGTCCACATTTAAATCGCAAAAGAGTTGGTTAGACACTGAGTAAATCGTTGAAAATATATCCAATAACATGATCCTCTCTAATTCTGGACTTGTGGTATGAGTATAGGTTGTGTGTGAACGTGTTGGAACCACTTCCTAATAATTGTCAGTCAGTCAGTCAACATTCACCTAACCTCCAGGTACCTCACCTAACTTCCTGTAGCGTCACCGAACCTCACGAAATGTAACCCAATGTAGTTTATAATCTGTCCTAACATGACATAACATAACCACGCACTATATTACTTCGGTAAGAGTAATGAGTTTTAATACGCAAAGTTGCAGTTATCATTCATGCATACATACATACATACATACATACATAACATGCTAGTGGCAGGGGGGATTGAAGTGAATTTTAGGAGGAGAGAATAGGTGCAGTGGCTAAACAGCGCTTGCGTGAGGGACTTTAAGCAGCAACTCGCCTGGATGCGGCAGGATAGAGTCAGGTCAAGCGTCCGGTGCATGTTGGGTTCCGCCATGGTTTCTCAGTGTTTGGTCGGCTTGATTGTGTGTGTTGTTTTGTTGTTTGGAGGAAATGTCTTGGTATTCTTCTTCTTAGCTTGAAGTTGATTTTCTTCTAACTCTCCTCCTCTTGTTGTTCGTCTTCCTCGTGTCTGCTAGCATTCTGTAAAGCATCTATATATGTATGTAGGTATGAGTGAGTAACAGTTGCCGGTTACAGTGATACTTCATATTCGCTGGTGTTGTACTGTATGGCTTCGGTATTTCTTAATATACAAACGGCACCGTTAGGGGATTGAGGTATTTAAAAACCAGCCTACATTACTTATATATAGAAATAAATAATGTGGCTTGGACAATAATGACGACTACTCTCTCCTACCTTCCCCAAACAAGGGCTTTTC
>NW_024735326.1:0-7133 GCF_018991925.1 Homarus americanus | reverse complement strand
TAACAAAATCCCCTAATCGAATATAACAAAGCCCCTTGATCGAGTACAACAAAGGCCACTGGTCGAACATAACAAATCACCCTCGTCGAGTATAAAAGAGCCCCCTCATCGAGTATAAGAAAGTCCCCTGATCAAGTATATCAAACCCCCCCTGTTCGAGTATAATAATGGCCATGATCGAGTATAACAAAGTTCCCTGGTCGAGTATAGTAATGTCCCCTGATCGAGTATAACAAAGGCCCCTCATCGAGTATAACAAAGTCCCCTTATCGAGTTTAACAAATTCCCCTGGTTCGAGTATAACAAAGGCCACTGGTCGAGCATAAGAAAATACCCTGGTCGAGTATAACAAAGTCCCCTGATCGAGTATAACAAATCCTACTCATCAGGTATAACAAAGTCCCCTGATCGAGTATAACAAAGTCCCCTGATCGAGTATATCAAAGCCCCCACATCGAGTATAACAAAGTCCCCTAATCGAGTTCAACAAAGTCTCCTGGTCGAGTATAACAAAGGCCATTGATCGAGTATAACAAAGTCCCCTGATCTCGTATAACAAAGTCCCATGGTCGAGTATAAAATGTACCTTGATCGAGTATAACAAAGCCCCGTGATCGAGTATAACAAAGGCCCCCGGTTGAGTATTACAAAGCATCCTCATCGAGTATAACAACGTCCCCTGATCGAGTATAACACATCCCCTGATCGAGTATAACAGGTCCCCTGATCGTGTATAACAAAGCCCCCTCATCAACTATAACAAAGTCCCCTGGTCGAGTATAACAAAGTCCCCTGATCGAGTATAACAAAATCCCCTGATCTAATATAACAAAATCCCCTGATCGAGTATAGCAAAGGCCCTTGATCAATTATAACAAGTGCCCCTCATCGAGTAAAACAAAGTCCCCTAATCGAATATAACAAAGCCCCCTGATCGAGTATAACAAAGGCCCCTGCTCGAGCATAACAAAGTCCCCTGATCGTGTATAACAAAGTCCCCTGATCGAGTATGTCAAAGACCCTCATCGAGTATAAAAAAGTCCCCTAATCGTGTATAACAAAGGGCCCCGTTTGAGTACAACAAAGCCTCCTGATCGAGTATAACAATGTCCCCTGATCGAGTATACACATCCCCTGATCGAGTAAAACATATCACCTGATCGTGTATAACAGAGTTCCCTGGTCGAGTGTATTATTGGTCGATGATTGAGTATAAGAAAGGCCCTCATCGAGTCTAACAAAGTCCCCTGATCGATTATGACAAAGGCCCTTGATCGAGTATAAAAAGTCCCCTGATTGAGCATAACAAAGGCCCCTAGTCGAGTATAACAAAGTCCCCTAATCGAATATAACAAAGCCCCCTCATCGAGTATAACAAAGGCCACTGGTCGAGCATAACAAAGGACCCTGGTCGAGTATAACAAAGTCCCTTGATCGAATAAAACAAAGCCCAATCATCGAGTATAACAAAGTCCCCTGATCGAGTATAACAAAGTCCCCTGATCGAGTATAACAAAATCCTCTGGTCGAGCATAACAAAGGCCCCTGATCGATTATAACAAAGTCCCCTGATCGTGTATAACAAAGTTCCCTTATCGAGCATAACAAAGGCCCCTGGTCGAGTATAACAAAGCCCCCCTGATCGAATATTACAAAGTCCAGTGATCAAGTATAACAAAGTCCCCTGATCGAGTAAAACAAAGTCCCCTGGTCGAGTATAAAAAAGTCCTTTGGTCGAGTATAACCAATACCCCTCATCGAGCATAAGAAAGTCCCCTTATCGAGTATAACAAAGTCCCCTGGTCGAGTATAACAAATTCCCCTGGTCGAATATAACCAAGGCCTCTGATGGAGAATAACAAAGTCCTCTGATCGAATATAACAAAGTCCCCTTATCGAGCATAACAAAGGCCCCTGGTCGAGCAAAACAAACCCCCCTGATCGAATAATACAAAGTCCCCTGATCAAGAATAACAAAGTCCCCCGATCGAATATAACAAAGTCCTCTGATCGAGTATAACAAAGTCCCCTGGTCGTGTATAACAAAGTCCCCTGGTCGAGTACAACAAATTCCCCTCATCGAGTATAACAAAGTCCCCTCATCGAGTATAACAAAGTCCCCTAGTCGAGTAAAACAAAGTCCTCTGATCGAGACTAACAAAGGCCCCTGATCGAGTATAACAAAGTCCCCTTATCGAGCATAATAAAGGCCCCTAGTCGAGTATAACAAAGCGCCCCTGATCGAATATTACAAAGTCCAGTGATCAAGTATAACAAAGTCCCCTGATCGAGTATAACAAAGTCCCTGGTCGAGTATAACAAAGTCCCCTGATCGAATATAACAAAGCCCAATCATCGAGTATAACAAAGTCCCCTGATCGAGTATAACAAAGTCCCCTGGTCGAGGAAAACAAAGCTCCCTGATCGAGTATAACAAAGTCCCCTTATTGAGTATAACAAAGTCCCTGGTTGAGCATAACAAAGGCCCCTGGTCGAGTATAACAAAGTCCCCTAATCGAATATAACAAAGCCCCCTGATCGAGTATAACAAAGGCCTCTGGTCGAGCATAATAAAGGACCCTGGTCGAGTATAACAAAGTCCCCTGATCGAATATAACAAAGCCCAATCATCGAGTATAACTAAGTCCCCTGATCGAGTATAACAAAGTCCCCTGATCGGGTATATCAAAATTCCCTGATCGGTATAACCAAGTCCTGATCCGGAGTATAACAAAAAGCCCTAAACCAGTATAACAACGGCCTCCCGGTTGAGAGTATAACAAAAACATCCTGATCATTATAGCAAAAGTACCTGATCGAGTGTAACACATCCCCTGATCGAGTAAAACATATCCCCTGATCCTGTATAACAAAGTTCACTGGTCGAGTATAGTATTGCCCCCAAATCGAGTATAACAAAGCCCCCTGATCGAGTATAACAAAGTCCCCTTTTCAAGTATAACAAAGTCCCCTGATCGAGCATAACAAAGACCCCTGGTCGAGTATAACAAAACCACCTAATCAAGTATAACAAAGTCCCGTGGTTGAGTATAACCAAGCCCCCTAATCGTGTATAACAAAGTCCCCTGATCGAGTATAACAAATTCCCCTGATCGAGTATTACAAAGGCCCCCGTTTGAGTATAACAAAGCCTCCTCACTGAGTATAACAAAGTCCCCTGATCGAGTATAGCACATCCCCTGATCGAGTATAACATATCCCCTGATCGTGTATAACAACGTTCCCTGGTCGAGTATAGTAATGTCCCCTGATCGAGTATAACAAAGTCCCCTGGTCGAGAATAACAAATTCCCCTAATCAAGTATAACAAAGTCCTCTGATCGAGTATAACAATGTCCCCTGGTCGAGTATAATAAGGGCCCTGATCGAGTATAACAAAGTCTCATGATCGAGTATAACAAATTTCCCTGTTTCGAGTATAACAAAAGCCCCTGATATAGTATAACAAAGGCCCCTGATCGAGCATAACAAAGTCCCCTAATCGAGCATAACAAAGGCCCCTGGTCGAGTATAACAAAGCCCCCTCATCAGGTATAACAAAGTCCCCTGATCGAGAATAACAAAGGCCCCTAATCGAGTATAACAAAGTCCCCTGGTCGAGTATAACAAAGTCCCCTGATCGAGTATAACAAAGTCCTCTGGTCGAGTATAACAAAGTCCCCTGGTCGAGTATAACAAAGTCCCCTAATCAAGGAAAACAAAGCCCCCTGATCGGGTATAACATTTCCCCTCATCGAGTATAACAAAGTCCACTTGGTCGAGTATAACAAAGTCCCCTTATCGAGTATAAAAGAGTCCCCTGGTCGAGTGTAACCAAGGCCCCTGATTGAGTATAACAAAGGCCCCCGGTTGAGTATAACAAAGCCTCCTGATCGAGTATAACAAAGTCCCCTTATCGAGCATAACAAAGGCCCCTGGTCGACCTTAACAAAGCCCCCCTGATCGAATAATACAAAGTCCCCTGATCAAGTATAACAAAGTCCCCTGATCGAGTATAACAAATTACCCTGGTTGAGTATAACAAAGGCCCCTAAGGTAGCATAGCAAAGACCCTAATGGAGTATAACAAACTCCCCTGATCGAGTATAACAAATTCACCTGATCGAGTATAACAAAGACCCCTCATCAAGTATAACAAAGTTCTCTTATCGAGCATAACAAAGGCCCCTGGTCGAGTATAAGAAAACCCCCCTGATCGAATATTACAAAGTCCCCAAATCAAGTATAACAAAGTCCCCTGGTCGAGTATAACAAAGTCCATTGATTGAGTATAAAAAAGTCCCCTGGTTGAACATAAAAAAGGCCCCTGGTCGAGTATAACAAAGTCCCCTAATCGAATATTACAAAGCCTCCTCATCGAGTATAACAAAGGCCACTGGTCTAGTATAACAAAGCACCCTGGTCGAGTATAACAAAGCCCCCTAATCGAGTATAACAAAGTCCCTTGATCAAGTATATCAAACCCCACTGGTCGAGCATAATAAAGGCCCTGATCGAGTATAACAAGGTCTCATGATCGAGTATAACAAATTCCCCTGGTTCGAGTATAACAAAAGCCCCTGATATAGTATAACAAAGGCCCCTGATCGAGTATAACAAAGTCCCCTGATCGAGCATAACAAAGGCCCCTGGTCGAGTATAACAAAGCCCACTGATCGAGTATATCAAAGTCCCCTGATCGAGTATAACAAAGGCCCCTAATCGAGTCTAACAAAGTCCCCTGATCGAGTATACCAAAGACCCTTGATCGAGTATAATAAAGGCACCTGATCGAGTATAACAAAGTCCCCTGATCGAATATAAAAAAGTCCCCTAATCTAGTATAACAAAATCCCGTGATCGAGTATAGCAAAGGTCCTTGATCGAGTATAACAAAGGCCCCCGGTTGAGTATAACAAAGCCTTCTCATCGACTATAACAACGTCCCCTGATCGAGTATAACATACCCTGATTGAGTATAACATATCCCCTGATCGTGTATAACAAAGGCCCTTGATCGAGTATAACAAAGGCCCTTGATCGAGTATAACAAAGTCCCCTGATCGAGTATAACAAAGTCCCCTTATCGAGAATAACAAAGTCCCCTTTTCGAGTATAACAAAGTCCTCTAATCGAGTATAACAAAGGTCCCTCATCGAATATAAGAAAGCCCCCTGATCGAATATAACAAAGTCCCTTATCGAGAATAACAAAGTCCCCTTTTCGAGTATAACAAAGTCCCCTCATCGAGTATAACAAAGTTCCCTGGTCGAGTATAACAAAATCCCCTAATCGAATATAACAAAGCCCCTTGATCGAGTACAACAAAGGCCACTGGTCGAACATAACAAATCACCCTCGTCGAGTATAAAAGAGCCCCCTCATCGAGTATAAGAAAGTCCCCTGATCAAGTATATCAAACCCCCCCTGTTCGAGTATAATAATGGCCATGATCGAGTATAACAAAGTTCCCTGGTCGAGTATAGTAATGTCCCCTGATCGAGTATAACAAAGGCCCCTCATCGAGTATAACAAAGTCCCCTTATCGAGTTTAACAAATTCCCCTGGTTCGAGTATAACAAAAGCCTCTGATATAGTATAACAAAGGCCCCTGATCGAGTATAACAAAGTACCCTGATTGAGCATAACAAAGGCCCCTGGTCGAGTATAACAAAGCCCCCTGATCGAGTATATCAAAGTCACCTGATCGAACATAACAAATCACCCTCGTCGAGTATAAAAGAGCCCCCTCATCGAGTATAAGAAAGTCCCCTGATCAAGTATATCAAACCCCCCTGGTCGAGTATAATAATGGCCCTGATCTAGTATAACAAAGTTCCCGGGTCGAGTATAGTAATGTCCTCTGATCGAGTATAACAAAGGCCCCTCATCGAGTATAACAAAGTCCCCTTATCGAGTTTAACAAATTCCCCTGGTTAGAGTATAACAAAAGCCTCTGATATAGTATGACAAAGGCCCCTGATCGAGTATAACAAAGTACCCTGATTGAGCATAACAAAGGCCCTTGGTCGAGTATAACAAAGCCCTCTGATCGAGTATATCAAAGTCCCCTGATCGAGTATAACAAAGGCCCCTAATCGAGTATAGTAATGTCCCCTGATCGAGTATAACAAAGTCCCCTGATCGAGTATAACAATGTCCCCTGCTCGAGTATAACAAAGTCCCCTAATCGAGTATAACAAACTCCTTCTTATCGAGTATAACAAAGTCCCCTGATCGAGTATAACAAAGGCTCTTGATCGAGTATAATAAAGGCCCCTGATCGAGTATAACAAAAACCCTTATCGAATATAAAAAAGTCCCCTGATTGAGTTAAACAAAAAACCCTGGTCGAGTATAACAAAGTCCCCTGGTCGAGTATAACAAAGGCCCCTAATCGAGAATAACAAAGTCCCCTTATCGAGCATAACAAAGGCCCCTGGTCGAGTATAACAAAGCCCCCCCTGATCGAATATTACAAAGTCCCCTGATCAAGTATAACAAAGTCCCCTCATCGAGTATAACAAAGTCCCCTGGTCGAGTATAACAAAGGCCCCAGGTGGAGTTTAACAAAGACCCTCATGGAGTATAACAAAGTCCCTTGATCTAGGAAAACAAAGCCCCCTCAACGAGTTTAACAAAGTCCCCTGATCGAGTATAACAAATTCCCTTGATCGAGTATAACAAAGGACCCTGATCGAATATAACAAAGGCCCCCGGTTGAGTATAACAAAGCCTCCTGATCGAGTATAACAAAGTCCCCTTATCGAGCATAACAAAGGCCCCTGGTCGACCTTAACAAAGCCCCCCTGATCGAATAATACAAAGTCCCCTGATCAAGTATAACAAAGTCCCCTGATCGAGTATAACAAAGTACCCTGGTTGAGTATAACAAAGGCCCCTAAGGTAGCATAGCAAAGACCCTAATGGAGTATAACAAAGTCCCCTGATCGAGTATAACAAATTCACCTGATCGAGTATAACAAAGACCCCTCATCAAGTATAACAAAGTTCTCTTATCGAGCATAACAAAGGCCCCTGGTCGAGTATAAGAAAACCCCCCTGATCGAATATTACAAAGTCCCCAAATCAAGTATAACAAAGTCCCCTGGTCGAGTATAACAAAGTCCATT